>NW_010285501.1:0-1867 GCF_000690775.1 Eurypyga helias
CAGCTGCAGGGATTTGTTGCTAACCAAACAGATGTTCCTATAGCTGCGCTTCGGAGTGTTGTTTGTCAGCTGGAGCGGACCGGGATGACTAAATTCCCTTTCCCAGAAGGTTTATATTGCCCCACTCTTAGTCACAGGTACACACAAAAAATCTGCATGCGTTTGCAAGCCTGCATACAAAGCTAAGCACGCACGCGAGCACGTACGGGTGTACACAGCCGTTCTCACGGGTGGAAGGCAAGGTTATTAATCCATCTGGTCGGAAAATGTATTGAGGCACGCAAGCCCTACTGCTGATACAAACTCTAAGCCTCTGTGCAAAGTCAGGATTTAGAACTGGCGCTCTGAGTTCAATCGAAGGTGTTTCAGTTGGAGTGTTTAATCGCAGAAGCGATTGGTACTTGTGGAACAGGGAGGGTAGTAAGTACACGTCTCCTGAAAGACAGTATGAAAGAGATTGGATAAAGTTCAATCTGTGTGGTGGGGAGGTAGGAGGTCCCCACGTTGTCACCTCGTCTTCTCTGCAGCTACAGCTGCTTCTCTCCCATGATCTGTGTCCTTCCCAGCTATGCACACTGCATAGTGCCTGCCCCAACGAAACTGTCGTGTAACACGGAGACGCAGATCCAGGCTAGTGCCAAAATAACAAATGAAGAAAACACGTGCTTTTCTTTCAAAGCCCTTCTGGCCAACTTGTCAGGTCTAGCTGCTGTCAGCATTCAAGCCCTGGTTTGGTTCAAGTACCCCTTTTTCATCCCTCTGCAAGAAGAAAATCTTAATTTGTGGAGCAACACTCCAAAAGAAGAGCCAAAAGAATCCATAAAGCAGACAGGTGTTGTTCCTCTCGGCTGCTGCTTGTCAGGAGACGCATGGCTCCTGGCGGTGCTGTTCTCTTCACCAATCCAGGTTTTTCATCCTTTCAGTCAGCTACTGAAAATGCAGAACGACACCCAACGCGCATCCCTTGGCAGAGGTGTTTTCATATTAATGCACAAACGGGCCTTGACACAACATCCTAGAGGGGAGGAAGCAAGGGTGGCAGTCGGGGACGTGGCTGTGCCCGAAGCGCCTTGGTGGCACGGACAGCACACCCGCAGATGCAAACACACACCTGTTTGTGTTAGGGAAGATGGTTTCCAACTACCTGTAGGATGGGACCACTTGGTCAGCTCTACAAACTGGTGTGCCACCCTTGACGTCTCCCTTCCTTCCAGCAGTTTCAGTGTGCAGCCTCCCATCTTCCCTTCCAAGCTCCCCACTGTATCATCTTTGCCATTTTTACCTCATCTGTCGCTTCTCAGCTCTTGCCTCATACCTGTATTCTTGGCAGCATTCTTCCCGCAGCCCTCTCCCCGTGTTCCCTTTGTGACATCCTTTATCCCATGTACAGAATTCATCTGGCACTCCCCCCATTCAGTATCCCATTTTGCCCGGCATCAAGCATGTTTATCCCCTTAAATCCTGTGTGAAACTCTCCTTCGTGCCTTCTGACATGCCTGCTTCTGCATCCCAAATCTTCTTGCCCTTCAGATCCTGACAGTGAGATTCCCTTGGCTTCTAGGGAGGGCATCCCTTAACTATCTCACCTAACTCCTCCCTGTGGCTTCTGCTCCTCCATCTGATTTGTGCCACGCCGCGTTTCGTCTGCCGGATCGATGTCAGCTTTTCTCTGCTCCCCTCTCCCATCTGTGTTTTCCCCTTTGTTGCAAATCCGAGTCTGCTCTTTGCGCATCCTGCAGATGCGAGTCCCCTTTCAGTATGTTCTGTAGTCTTTGCCTCAAGTTGCTTTGCCAACCCCGCAGAACACATTCCATCCTTTTTGGAGTCTTACATCCTTGAACAAAAACTGTTTAACATCTTCGTCAGT
>NW_010285502.1:0-1876 GCF_000690775.1 Eurypyga helias
CCCAAACCAGTCTATGATTCTATTAGAAAAGAGGGTAAGAGTTGTAAAATAGTAGAAGTAATCACTGTTCAGAATATAAAAAGTTTAAAGTTGAGGTGATTCAAAGAGTACAAAGAGTTGACGTATCTGCTGTTACTACCTATCAAACAAATGAAACTGTACACTTACATTTGTCACAAAATCATGTGCTACAGTCAGGACTACACAGTCAGTCAGTGTTAGAAACATTTAGAAATTATCTAAACAAACATGGTCACCAATTATCTAAACAAACATGGTCATAATTTCATTAGAAAAAAATATAAATCATCATTCTGAGCTTTCACTTTGATACCTAGAATATTTAATGGCACAAATCAAGACAAATATCATGCTAACAATACTTAATGAGTTACTATAATATAAATTCATTGTAGCTAAAGCAAAAGACAGCCTTAAACTGTCTAACACGGATTTAGGTATTGCTTTGCAGGGGCAAGTGGTTTCAGGTACAATATCAAGTAGCAAGGGACAAGGTTAAAAAAATATGTACATGCAAAATTTATACTTTGAAGGTGGTGAGTATCTGCTTTTCCATGTTTCTTCACTGTATTTTCCACATGACCTTTCTATTTTTCATCAGTGATGACTTCAGGTCTCCTAAACAGTTACCAGTCACAAGCAATATCAACGACTTTTGCTTATGTTTGCATTCTACTCCACTGCTTTTCTCATATAATAATAAAAGTAACCACGGACTTTAATTAGACCACTTGGGCTAGGTGTTTTAAAAATAACTGAGCTCTAGTGCCATGTGGATTTTAACTACAGCAGTCCCACACTCCTCTAACTGGAGTACAACTGCCCATGCATACTCTATGAAAAAGCTCATACAGCGGAACTACGGGCTTCAGATTTGCCACTTGAGCCACAGAGTTCAACTATCTCCATTTACAACTGCAGAACGAGTAACAGTGCAGTAAGCCCAGGATGGGAGACATCACAGTAATGGCTCGGGTGCCTCTGGACTGAGCAGAGATGGGCAAGTTGACATCCCATCGAAGCAGGGGTAGTGACAGTCCATATCCAAATGGACCTTTAAGGAACGGCTTTGCTAGGACCTGTCTACAGGGCCTCTCCATAGATTACAATATCAATGGCTTTGTAAAGGGGGAGACAAATGTGACATTAATCCCTAGGACTTCTGTAAGTGATTCTTAGCATATACATTCACTTCCTTACGCTATGGACAGAGATAAAACCTGCAGGAATGTCTTTGGCAACAAGTTGTATCCTCCCTTCTCAGCCTTTTACCTACAGTATCTAAGGATATTAACAATAGGAGAAGATCACATAGTTTTGCTTCACCTACTTTCATACAGAACTCCTTCACACGCTACTAGATGGTTGCTGCGTGGCCAAAAGCGGCTTCCACCAAAGGCCAATTCCACCTGATATGCAACTATATGGTGTTGTAAGAATTTAGTTTGCCCATGAACTTATTTTAAAAAAGGACATTAAATAACTTAAGATTTTTCATGTTAATTGTAATTATTTGTTGAATATAAACTACCTGAAAATGCACGAGCCAGTCAACCCAACATGCTGAGAAATCTGTGTATACCCACCAGATGGTGCTGTCTCCGTCATTTAACAAAAACAGCGCTCCAACTGTAACTCTTAGGTGTCTTAAGGTAACTAGCTAAATTGCTCATTCACTCTGATTCCTGCAGTCTTGTGAGGAAAAACACCAAGAGCCAAGTTCAGTATCCAGAGACTCCATTATAATTAAGGCTTCCCACTAGCATTTGCAGGTTTGGGGTTTTTTTTTGATATGTAGTCCTGCCTTTTAAGGTTGTCTTTTTTGGTTTGTTTTAATACATAGAATCATAGAATC
>NW_010285503.1:0-1875 GCF_000690775.1 Eurypyga helias
GTTGCTATCTGTCTGTAGAGGGCATTGTGTAAATTGTAAGAGTAAATTGTGTATATGCTCATATACATACACTGACAGATCACTTGAAATGGGAAAATCATTCACCCCATGTTGTACCTGCAGAAAAATTTCTAATCCAAGTAGATCTTGTTTTGGGCAATATTTCAACTGGTTATTTATCAGATTGCTTTTGACTTTTTCACAATATAAGTGAACTGAAAAAAAAATGTGTGTCCACATTCTTGATGTATTTTCTTGTGCTTGCAGGATCTCTCTCTTCACTGCTTTCTGTAACTGATAGAAAAGAATGAATCAGCTAGTTACTTCAGTGGATTTTTTTCCTAAATTTCTATGGATTTTCTAAATTGAGTGTAATTTGCCAATATTTTTCAGTTTTAGTTATCTGAGTTAATATTCAAGAAGGATGTGCATTGTACTGTGAGGTGAGAATATTTTCAGAAAGAAGGGAAAAAAGAGGGAAAGGTGTTTTTTCTCTTGAATTTTTATTTGCAGCACCAAAGTGAGTGCCAACACATCCTCTTTCAGCTATTCAAATTCAGATCCAAATGCTTAGGACAGCGAGTGAATCTGAACTCTTCCAAGGGCTATGAATTTTAGTGCAAATGTGAATTATATGTAATGGAGTTGGCTCCAAGGGAGCTGTAAAAATCTCTCTTATGAGACAAAGCCAGTGCTGATCTGTCTATGACTGTAACTTCAATAGCAGACTACAGTCTACCAGCTTCAGTCAACTAGTGATCTTCTATCTGGAAAAGCAAGAGCATATTGTTTGAGGCAAGAGGTTTTAAGCTGCTCACTTGCCATTAGGAGGAGATACATAGCTAAACCAAAAGCATCTCCAGTTTGAATATACTTGTGAAAATAATCTTGGAATAATGAAAACGTGTCACTTTTTTCAGATGCCTTTCTCTGATCAGTTGATATTTCCATTTGTAATGTCACACATGGAAGTGGGAAGTTGGCTGTGTCATTTGTAAAGAAACAGCTAGGTTACAAATGTTCAGCTTTTATCTTTCTTTAGATAAATGCTCAGAATATAGAAATGTCTTTGGCAGATAAAAGTAAGAGCCGGTGCATGAAATTTTAAACCAAATGGGACTATGAGATCATCTAGTTTGATTATCTGCCTGATACAGTCCAGAAATACTCATGCACTGATTTCAACTTTTGAAATAATTTTGCAGTGAAGTAGAAAGTGGTCTTAGAAACAACATGGATTTGACTTCATCTAGCTAAATGCACATGCTGTATGCTAAAGTTCATAGAGCTTAAGAGCAAAAGGGACCCCTGAGACTGTGAGGTCAGTTCTTTCAGGTAGCCAGTTACATTTTTCATGCAGCTAGTTTGAGTATGTCTAAAATATGTTGTTACTTTGCTAAAGATTTTTTTTCTGAAAGGTATCAAATCTTGATCTGCATTTGTTGTTTTGTTACCACTTCCGCTGGTAATTTGTTTCAGTGGTTGATCCCCTCTCATTAAAAGCCTGTGCATGATTTTCATTAGGGTATTGGGATCAGGGTAGGAATGGGAATGACTCAGACTTTTGCTTTGAGTCCCTTCTGTTCAATGTAATTCAAGGTTTATTAGGCCAAAGAAGCACAATGTTAACAGTCCACTGGGTAACTATGGTCTGTAACCATTGAGGCTTGGCACAATAGGACTGTTATTCCTGTTCTAACAGCTCTGTGATTTTTTTGTCCCATGCTGTGTAATAATATATAACAACTGTTAGAGGAGGGACTGGAATCTAGGAGTCTCCAGATTAAGGTTTAAGGCTGCATAGTCCTATTCAGTCTTGCTCTCCCTGTCTTAAAACTAAATTTTATTTTTTATTTTTATAAATATATATATATA
>NW_010285504.1:0-1862 GCF_000690775.1 Eurypyga helias
GTTCTGTAACTCTGCAGATTGCCCACTGGAGAGGCAATTTAAAATTCATACGCTGTTGTGGCAATCTGCACCCCATGGCTTATCCAAATTTGGTCATGAGCAATGCTAAAAACCCCTAAATGAATGAGGAACAAGCACCAAGTCCTCACTACACTCTAGAGGTTTTCCTGGGCTTCTTTCCCTGCAGGTCAAAATCCCCATGCGAGTCCACTGCCTTTTCGGGTTTTTTTCTTTTTGCTGAGGCTGGGCTGGGGCTGTGAGTGTTGTGGACACACTGGGAGGCTCCTTTGAAGAAAGGAGGCTCGGCTGGAGGGCAGGTTAACAACATGTAAGCTTTTGCACTGGCACGGGACACTATACTGGCCCAAACACATGGCATTTTAATCCTTAATTGCCTGACTGTGCCACCAACTTTCATGGTTACGTTCGTTCTTGCTTAAATGTTAGAGCAGCTTTTCCACTGCTGAATTTACATCTCCACCACAAGTTCATTCTCGGGAACCTCTGTGAAGGGCTGCAAGGGGAGAGACAGTTGGCAGCTTACCACGGTCCAGTCACCGAGGTCACTGCGTGAGGTAAGGAACTAGGACTTGCAGAACTTCAGTTCCCATCAGGCCATTCTCTGCCTCCGTAGCAAACCTCCAGGGGAATTCAGCTCTATCTTGCTGCTGTCCTCACAATGTCTTCTCCTGATCTGAGACTTGGATGTTTAACCTGGAGACAAAAAAAATGCTCCAAAGTCCACCAGCTCCACCACCTCTACCCCTGAATCTGGGTTTGATGCTAACCCTAACCAGCATGCACTCTTGCCAAGTTATTGGCATCATGTTATACCAGTATTCTGTGCATGGTAAGGTTCTTCTGAGCTTTGTGTGCGTGTACTTTCTTTGTTGCTTTCTGACTGAGTCACAGCACAAGGTAGTTTAATTAGAAACAACACTGATATTACCTGAACATGTACTTCAGCTTTTAAAGCCTCCAACACTGAGGGGGTGAGGTATGAGCTCACAGCTTCTGTCAGTCAACAAAATCACTTAGGGGTCATGCAAGTTCCTCTCCCCAGTGGCACCACATCAACCACAGCCTGGAATTACTGGAGAGCCTGGACACTTGTGACAGCTTGCTGAAGACAGAGGCTTCGGCAGATGGCTCTGAGAGGAAGCAGAAGTCAGGGTCACAAGATTGCTTGGGGTGCATTCAAATTAAATTGTCTATTGGCTTCCTGACAGAGGCCAGTTTTCTCTCTGGATTCCTCAAACAGAGAGAGATATACTATGTAGAGACCTAGAAGAGTGAAAAGCAATAAGCCTCTCTTCATTAGGAGACACCACCGTCTCAAGTCTGTGTCCTCAAGACATTATCTCAAAACAGTCATCTTAAAAGGCTCTAGAACACTCTTTTTGTATAAGGTGTCTGCTTATTTGGGCTATTACCAACCTGATGCTTCTGCACTGGCAGTACTCTGTGATGAATGTGACATGCCACACTGACAGTTACCACCAACTGATCAACATTGTGCATAGCTAATAATAGCAGCATGTGCAGGACTATAGATGCATATATTCTAATGTACATTTTCAGGGGAAAGACAGAAGAAGATCTTAGTCTGACTTATAACCATCACTGTCAAAATGTCAGGAAATTGCTGTTACAGTTCCCAGTCTACGTAATTTGACTTAATTATTATCAAAATGTGACTCAGTTTTAGGTACACATTTTACCTCTTCACTGAAGCATGCTATAAACTGTGGGACTTTTTTCTTTTGCTGGATGCTGTGACCTAACAATGTGGGCGGAAAAAAAAAATCCCAAAGAAAAACATATGCTGTCCTGGTAAAAAAAACCCCAACACCAAAACACAA
>NW_010285505.1:0-1880 GCF_000690775.1 Eurypyga helias
GCGGGGAGCCGCCCCGGGACCGGGCGCCCCTCGCCGGCGAACGTGCTCCGCTCCCAGGGGCTGCGCTGGCGGGGCACACCCTTGGGACAAACCCCCGGCCTGTCTTCCCTCGGGAGGGCTTCAGGGCCGAGAGCGGCCACTCTGCGCTGCTTCACGCGTTTTCCTTCATCCCGGCAAGGCGAAGTGTCCTGCCAATGTCCTTCAGGAGTAGGTGCTTAGGGAATCCTAAACGCTTTGATCTGCCCATCAGCTAGAAGCTTAACGAATGCAGGCCTGCCGCGATTAAGGACCCGGCTGTGGTCACGTACAGAATGTATTTAGAACAACTGCTGCGGAAGTCAAGTGAAAAATTCCTCCTCTAGATAAATACTTCTTGCCGTGCTACATTCTTGCCGTGCTCTTCTGCTTCTTAGCCTTTTCAAAGAATCACGATCTTTCTGGAAAGCAGTGTATAGCACCGAGTGTCTTACACTGTTCGGAGGGTCTGTAGTTGCTGCCTATCACGAGACGCTGTTACGGGCCGTAGGTACTCATCCCGTGAGCAGCTTGCGCCAGCCTCCCTGCAATCTTGGTTTTACCAGCATCCTGGTACAAACACCCAAACGGAGTGTATTGACTGGACTTCCCGTCCACAGCAAAAAGGTTATATACAAGAATTAGCAACTTTCGTAACTGCTCATCCAAATGTGAGAACCTAAGGGGTTCCCATTTGACACGAGCGTCAGGATTACGGGAGAACGTGGGTTCTGTGAAGAAAGGGATCAGGTTAACCCAGGATTTCTCTCCTCCCCTTCTGAGTGTTGATGCATCTCTTCTCTCCATCCCCACGCTACGGTCCCTCGCTGGTACGGCAGTGCTTTCTACGCCACAGCTAGCCTTACCAGGTCTGCGCTTCCAGACCCATTTCCCGATATGCAGGTTTCGCCCTGATATTCTGAAAATCTCATTCATTTCCGTGCTGCTGAGCCCACTTCTGACGAGAGGCGTGGCAGCGGGTTAAGAGGGGAACTTTGCTCAACCCCTTGAAGTCAGAGACTGAGCTTTGAGTAGAGGAAAAAAACAAGCCACTTGAGAATGGCTAACTGTGTGTATGTGTACATATGTGTGGTAGGGAGAACTCCCACTGCAGGGAAGTTGGAGAACAACTTTGATAACAAACTGTGCTAAATTCCAAAGATTATGCCATACAGTCTCTGGTTTTGCTTTGAAGGAATATTTCATTCAGTATTTGTATTCTAGCGACATACACAGTCCCTCCAAAATGGACTAGCATTTGACTGTAAAACCACAAAATACAACCACAGTCTTTCCTCCAAGGAGTCTGAGTTGCAAATCCTTCTAATATACGCACACTAGAAAAAGTATTGATCAGCTTTGCTTGTGCCTACAGAGTAGGAGATTTTATACTCATATTTCAGCAAAGTGGCAGAGAAAATAGAGTCACAATACCCACTGCCTTGCAGAAACCTAGCTAAGGTGGTTTAAGAAAAAAACAGCTGCCCGTGGGCTTCCATGGAGACTGCAGTAATAGATACAGCTTATTTATTTTTAATTAATTAGCCTTGTTCATTTCAGGTTGAGATTATTTTTCTTTTAAAATGAAATATTAACTCTAGGGGTACTTCTTTCTCAGTGCTACTGGGGTCTATCAATACCTGGTGACGTCAGTGGAAGCCGAGAGCTCAGCACTTTCCAGCATGAGGTCGGGTGTCCGTAACCCAGGCAAATGCATAAGCAGGAGGCAGGGCTAAGAGTCCTGCTACGTGAACACAGGCATCAACAGGAGCTGCAGACCCCTTCCTGGTCCCAGGGTGCAGCATGAGCAGTTAGGACATGCATTCATTCATGCATGCATTCTGGCAGGTGTTCAAGGACCTTCT
>NW_010285506.1:0-1885 GCF_000690775.1 Eurypyga helias
GCTTCCCCTCTTTCTGCCGTCGTGGGCCTCTGCGAAAGGAGGCCCGAGGGGGAATCGACCATGCCTGTGCCCTCACAGAGACGCCCAGGCTGTCCTCCTCCTCCTTCCCCCAGCCCGCATCCCACGGTGCCAAGTGGGGGGCTCAGCCTCTGCAGCTGTGACACCCGTCAAAACGCCACCCTGA
This sequence comes from Eurypyga helias, assembly GCF_000690775.1. Taxonomy (NCBI): domain Eukaryota; kingdom Metazoa; phylum Chordata; class Aves; order Eurypygiformes; family Eurypygidae; genus Eurypyga; species Eurypyga helias. The sequence continues at coordinate 185 of NW_010285506.1, forward strand.
CTGCCACGGAGGGCTGCGGATCGGAAACCTCGCTGCACGATCGCCCTGCTCACCTGTATACGTGGATGGACGGACAACATACTCCCCCGGGCAAGAACAGCTGCCTGGGAGAGCCAGCTGGGGAGGAAGAAAGCAAAGCAGCGCCAGGGCTGGCTGCAAGCACTGGAAAGGGAGGGTGGCCACACCGGGCACCCACAGGGTGAAGGCGCCGGATCCATCCCACGCACCTGCTACCAGGCTGCTAGCCACCCCAATTTCTAGGCCCGGAAAACAACCAGTGGGACATAACCAGGAAGAAAACAACCCTGAAAGTGCAGGCGGGATACAGAACAGGATACACGCTCAACCCGGAGCGAGCCTGCTGCTGCTGAGGAGCTCGAGCAGCTGGAGCCAGGAGGAGCAGCCGCTAGCCACCTCTTACCCCTGCACAGCTGCTTACAATGCTGCCATGTCCTGTTTCACCCTCCTCCAGGTTTGGGACTCATACACCAACCAAAAGAGGGACTGGCTTCATGGCTGCCAGCCCAGAGATCGTCAGGGGTGAGGTGATGGCAGTCATGGCCCCTCCGTGCCCCTGGCAGCACTCAGCCCAAGTGGCTTTCCACCAGCAGAAGCCACAGGTGGCATCGCCCAGGTGTGTGGCTTTGCCTATGAGACGCACGTGCCACCTCCTGACTCGTGCTGTCAGAGTGTCGCCTCAGCCCCAGCGTCAGCGCGGGCAGCTGGGTTGCTCGGTGAAGGCTGGGTAGAACCATGGCCCCACAGAAAGCGGTGGCATGCCGTAATTTCATACGTTGCAGAGGGACTCTACACGAGATGGAAATGCCAGGGGGCAAGCAAGCACTGGGTGCCCCTCCCAAGAAGCAGGGCTTGCAGGCGATGTAGCTGAGCAGCCCAGTGGCTCTACAGGTGTAAGGTGAAGGGCAGCTGTGGCATCACACCGGCCACACCAGCTGTCCCTTGCAGGATGCCAGGGCCAGTTGCATGGCTCAGGCAGCTTGCCAGGATGGGATAATCATCATCAGAGTCGGCCCCTAGCTCCACTTGTGGCTCCGGCAGGTAGGATTGCTACCAGAGGATATATGCCTCTGCCCACGGTGATGGGAATCTTCTCCAAACTTCCCTCAATGCAGTGGCAGCTCTGTGATAGTAGGCTGCTCACCAAACCCCTCTTCCCACAGCATGCTTCTCCCGGAGATGCCCGGCAAGTGCAGAGCTGCACACTTTATGGGCCTGCATTGAAGGCCCATACGGCTTTGGATTAGACTTGCTCAGTACCTTAATGAGTACTAAATTAGCTTCAGTGGCAGCAGAAACACCCAAAAGCATGCTATGCAAATTACACTTACTCTGAGAACAACTCACGGCGATGTTGTTATTTGTAGAAACTAGCACAATCATGGAAGAATAGCTCATCAGTAATTCTTCCTTTGGACAAAGTTTCTAAAGGGCACAGTAGGATTTAATGTCTACTTTTTACTGGGGAATAAAAAAATCAATGGTTAATAGACTTTAGCTTTGCTGAAGATAATCACCAAGTGAAGCTTTAGTCAAGTTCAGCCTTTCTTGTTTCCTCCTGCCTAAGTCCCTCGAGCTATGCAGGGCAAAACCCGTGCCACAGCTCCCGAGCAGAACGAGAGATGAAATGAGTGTATGCTGAATAATCAGTTGGACACCTGTATTTTTCATAGAATCACAGAA
>NW_010285507.1:0-1886 GCF_000690775.1 Eurypyga helias
ACAAACAAAAAACCAAACAAACAACGCCAAGAAAAAAAAATACTGTCTCCTACTTCACATTCACTTCTCATCTGCATTTTTAAAACACATTATTATGTTCTGAAGGTTATTTTTCTTCCCACTGAATTGTATGTGCTAATTTTATCTGCTGACCACTATGTTATGCACAATATCTACCTAGCATATGCATCCCATGAAGTTGCTGTGTTGGTTCTTCAATGAATTGAGGACCTGGCCATGAATTAACCAGTAAGTAGTATGCAATAGAGTTCTGCTTCTCAGCCTGGATTAAATACTAGCTGCTTTGATCAAACATCCAAAAACTCTATTACTTTCTAATGAACATAATGTTCTACAATCAACTTGATTTGTATTATATAGGGAATTATAATTTTACTCATTTTTGCTGGGAATGATATATCCCACTACAATGTCACCCAGGCCTTGGAGATAAGAGGCTTTAAGAGTTTAATTGAAAAGGTTTTTAGTCTTAAAGATATGCAAAGAAGATTAATACTAGTGGGTTTGAAAGCTACATGTCATCGCCGATGACAACTCCTGCTTTTGAGGCAAACACGTGTTTTCTAATTAAAACCTGTAATACTAAAAATGCTTTGAAGAGACCTATGCAATAATTCTTATTCTCCAGTTTCAGTGACAATAAAAATATTTACACTAAACTAGATTCCTGCCCTCAGAGGTATTGAGGGAAACAACTAAGATTTGTAACATTTTTCCATGGAAATTTATCACTAATGTAAAGCTGCCTGTCAGCTACAGTGGTCACCATTACCCATATCTGATCATTACATACATTAGCTGTCACTAAAAGAAAACCACAGGCATCAGATGTTTTTGATGTAATTGATAAATATTCTAGTGTTTCCTGTACATTTATTGAAGGTGAATAATTGAAATTATTTGAGTTTATCAAGGGAACTGCTGTGAAATGGTAAAATCTTGTCATTATTCATTTATGAAATATCATTTTGTCACTTATGAGTTTTATAAAAACCCCACTAGAAGGACAAAGAAATATTTTTAACTGCACCATCATAATACAGGTCTTAGGACAAATGCACTGCATTTTAAAACACAGGAACTTCTAGAATCCTAATCACAACTCACAACCTAAACAATAACTTTCTACACAAGTTAAAAGTACTGAAGAGAGAATATAAGCTTTCTGAGACAGTAATGGTGAGATCAAATCTGAGAAGCAGAATAGGGAGGGAATAACAGCAACCCAGTATAACATATCTCTAGATTAATTTTCTAAATGCATTTTATATTTACAATGAGGGAACACAATACTACAACAGCTTTGAGTTTTTATTGGAGTCTTCTCATATGGAGAGTGGCTGTGGCAGATACACTGTGTTCACACTAGACATTAAATACAAGTCTTTAACAGATGTCTTCCTGGCACTGTGAATGCTTCAAGTGGTATAATAATCTTGCCAGCTAAACAGTCATAATTAGATGTCAAAGAAGAACTTCCATTTGAATAATAAACCTTTTTTGTGTGCTCCAAATATTATATCATAATATGCTAAATATCTGGTCTAAAAAGTACAAGAAGGTAAAGGTTTTGATGATGTAAGATGGTTTGTCCTACGTACGAAAACTGTCAACTCCTGCTGATAACAGCTTCACATGGTGTACATTAGCATGATGTACCTCCTCAGCAGAGGCAAAGGTACTTGATATATGTTTTGCATGTCTGTATGAATATTTCAACATAGGTTTTTTTCCTCACTTATCAGTACATAAGTCTCCTAACACTGATGTCCTGTGGTTGGTCCTATAGATCTCAGCCAATGTGGGGCCACCTATAACATTTCTTGTCTCGTCTCCTCTCCTCTCTTCTTCTCTTCTCTTCTCTT
>NW_010285508.1:0-1845 GCF_000690775.1 Eurypyga helias
GCGTGGTGCTTGATTGCTGGCTGGGATTTAACCACAACTGTTTTAGAATGGTTTGCCCCTACGCACAGTACTTCCGTCAGCTTTTACGTTCACATTCTTTCTAAGTTTAGGTACACGTTTCTTCCTCATATCCTGGTATTTTGGAAAGATACCGTTCTTAAGATCCGTATCTGAAAACTTATACTTCTGAAATATGCCTCTAGAAACAATAGTGGAAAAACAGAAGGCTGGTTTAGAGGCTAATTCTTGCTCTTACCTATGGAATAAAATGCATGGAATATATAAAATACAGAAAAACAACAGCTTGTTTATATTTACATATGCACTGCATTAACAAAAATGGAAAATAAATTTGTTCTGTATTTTTTGTTCTTAGGCACAGTCAGATGAAAAAGCAATTATTGCAAAACTGCATCAACATATCGTAGCCCTTCAAGGCAGCGAATCTGCTGCTGCAGGCAAATTGAAGATGCTTGAATTGAAACTACAGAAGATTGAGATCCGTAATCTACGTTTAGAGCAGAAGCTTGACGAGAAAGAGCAAGCCTTACATTTTTGCCGACTGGAAGGAAGAAACAGAGCCAATTATCTACAAAGGACAGTTCAGTCTTTGCGGCGGCAATTCAGTGGCGCTCTGCCTTTAGCACAGCAAGAGAAATTCTCTAAAACAATGATTCAGCTACAGAATGACAAACTGAAGATCCTGGAAGAAGTTCAGCGTGCCCAGGAGGAGCGTCGAAATGCTGAAAACAGAGCATTAGAAATGGAGTTAAAACTGGAAAGTTTAGAAGAATTAATAAGTGCATTGAAGGATACACGAGGAGCTCAAAAGGTTTGCTCTTTTACAGCTCTGAATAGCTTTCTTCTTCTGATCTGCATTTAAGTTACCTTTCAGCTGAGCTTGTTTCCTAAACATCTGTCTTAATGTAGAACTTAATGATTTCAAAATACACTTTGGTAAAATATGACAGCTATTGTTTTTTGCTTTCTTATTTTAAAGAAGTAATACATCATTAGTTACTTCCCCCGTGAAAGTCAGCGCAGTCAAACGTACTAATTTTCTTTTGAGCCCTGTAAAGTGGTCTAGAAGTAGAAGCTTACTGTTAATTCAGTTATATTAAATTGAATTAAATTATGAACTGAACTAAGCTATGCATTGAACTAAATTCAATACAGGGTAGCATTCTGAAGTTCTGTCCCCCATGAGCTTGCACTGAAATATTCCCTACCAATCCGTGTCTTTTCAAATAAATCCAGGGCGGTAATTTAGGCAGCATGGTCAGAAATGTTACTATATTCATGTAATTGTACTTCATCGTGTTTTGCTATGGTAAACAATGCTGCCCTGAAATGTAAATAAGGCTTTCTCACTTCTCTTCCAGATCACTGTGCATTATATGCTATGGTTAGAGCAGTCGTGGCTAAAGATGTCTGTGTGTAAGCAATAGTCGCAGCGCTCTTGGCGTGTTTCAGTTTTAAGCCAGTTTTCAAATACTTTTCTAGAGCATTTTGACATAAACATGTCTGTTATTCTTAATACCTTTCTGAATCCATGCGGTTTTTAATGGCGTTGAAAATCCTTTGGTGTTTCAGAAAAGTCACCCAAACTTCTCGCCCACTTTCTCTGTGCAGTGTGGACAGAAGCCTAGGGTGCAGCTCAGTCAGGCCACTTGAAAATGATTTGCAATGCACTTCTGTCAGCGTAGGGGAAACCTGTTGCCTCTCCAGTCGTCTGCTGCACTTCAGCCCGTTGTTCCTCTTGCAGTTTCATACTCCTGCCATGCCTCCTCACTCAGGAGAAGTGAAGAAGCTTAAAAAGGCAGAACCTCTTTCTTCCTGTTGGTT
>NW_010285509.1:0-1890 GCF_000690775.1 Eurypyga helias
AAACCATTCTATGATTCTACGAAATTCCTTGTTTTCAAGATAAAATATCTTTATATCTGTGTTTTAGAAACTTTATTACAACATTTCTGTGTAGGAACTGTGTGACTTCTTTAATAAGCCATGGCAACACTGAGAATTGAGTAGCTCGTTTTTGCTATTCACTGCAGTTCTTAAGAATTGAATGGTACTCTTAATAGAGAAATAAGGGCTATCATAAAGATTACTATTTAAAAGGTAATTAAAAAAAAAAAAAGGTAATCAGAGTTTTTCAGTTATTGTGTAGAAGAGAGGTAGTGCATGACTTCAAAGGAACCAGACCGTGCCAAACTTTGTACATAGTCATAGCCAGCAGGCACTGAGAGTCCTGTCACCACTGTTTGTGGCCTGTGTGCTCTGTTAAACCTGTGTCAGGTCTGGAGCTCGATGTCTCGGTTGTTCCAGACCTGCGTGTGCTTGCGGAAACTCAGTGTGCTTTGCATTCCTTGTTGGCTCCTTCCGTGAAACTCCACGGGGGATTGAAATCAAAGGAGTTTCTGGCTAAATATAGAGGGTAGTCATTCAGAACACCCTGCTCCTGTCTAAGGAAACTGTTTGGGCCTCAGGTGCCATCTGTGAGACAGCTCTGGCCTCGGCGAGGGGAGCGAGGGACTCTGAGACCCAAAAAGCTGGAGGGTTGCAATAGTGCTGGCCTGCTGTGGGATTTGGGAATATGTTTTCCCTTCAGCCTTTATTATATTTTCACTTCTGTCAAATGATTATTAAGGCTGTAGTGTGTATTTTATTCAATACTGAAACTTGAATACAAGCAACAGATTTGGAAGCTTTTGCTGAGGTGTGTATGAGTGCAGGATGTAGTATGTAGTGTGTTTGTTTACAGAGACACATCAGTAAGGCTGTTTTCATGAGTGCTGATGCTGCAGGGGACCATATAGTCATCCGGTTGGATACTGGTCAGCATTGGCCAGTGACTCGCCACATGGAGCATCAAGTGTACACACGACAGTTTAATCATATTTCATTAATTAATCTTGCTAACTGGAGGAAAAGTTGCTGTTTTACTAGTCTGAATTTGACAGGCTTCAGTTTCTTGCTTTCACTTGTTTTTTCTACCAAATTAAAGAATTGTCTTTACTTATCCAGGCTCTTGTAGTGATACTCCAGCCACCTCTGCATCTTCTCTTGAATAATCCAAAGGTGTTAAGCTACTGGCAGCTTTAGTTTTATTGCGTGTCCTGGGCATTGCATTGCTCTTTGTAGCTGCCTCTTCTCCTGGGTTTTTTGTGTTTCCAACTGGTGAGAATAAAGTTATGCTAGATTTACTCTTAGGAGAGTCCACTGTGCTAGCCCAGAAAGACCAAGAGGTGCGGAAAAAGTGATGGGGGGCGCAATATAAACCTCCCAAAGTGATTTTTACTCACTTGGGACAATATACAGAGAACCAAGATGGAGTTAGAAACTCTTAGTGCTCAGCAAAACTGCTTGCCAAACCCATTGCTGCTATAATCTATTAGTAAGTGGCTGCTACAGCCTTCCTCTGCCCCACGGCAGTGTGTGAGTGCTGTTCGTAGCACTCAGCTCCGGCGGGATAGCGGATACTGTCAGCAGCTCGTGGGTTTAGGGCTGGAGTCCTGCACTTCACATCCATGTAGACGAAGGTGTAAGTGTCATATGCAAGAACTGTCTTCTCAGCAGTTGCCTCATTTCATGAAGTAAATATTTATTATGATAACTTCTTGCCTGGAACATTAAATAATAGTAGAAAGTAACTGTATATTTAAGTAGGAGTGATCATCACATCAGATTTTAAGGGGCTGAACATAATGAAACACGGCATCTGTTTTCATATAACTGTTTTATATGACTTCTAGAGATGCCATCCAGAGGGACCTG
>NW_010285510.1:0-1880 GCF_000690775.1 Eurypyga helias
GGGGAAGGTGGGTCCCTGCCGCCCCTGAGGGGGGGACGGAAGGCGCTGTTGGTCGCCTCTCGGGCCTAGGTCTGGGGAGTTTGGGTGGCTGTAGTAAATCCTGCGTGTTCGCGGAGCTGTGGGGCTTCACCCATCGCCTGGGGACAAAGGCACCCTTGAACGGACGCTGTGCTGATGAAGCTTTGGAGCACTGAAACCACCCAGGCTGCTCATCAGAGTTTACTTTTTGTTACTGCTCTGCTTTTGCGTTTGCATTACCCAAAAAAGCGGAATTCCACGTGATTTTCTTCTCCTTTTTTATAAAAAGAGTATAGAAGCGTTAATGTGAGGTGTAGGATTTTGGGAAGCCTGAAATCGAAAGAAATGTGCAAAATGGAGAATAATTTAACTGTCTTATGGTAATAGGAGCAATCTGTGTAGCTGGAGGCAGGCAGTGGACCTGGAGTTCGAACAGCAAAAGCAGATTAAAGTATTTAACTGGGTGAAAAAAGGTGATGTTAAATGCATGTAGAAATTCATTACCTATTTCTTCAGTGTCTTTCAAATTAACAAGCAGGTTGCTAACAGAAGTCAAGGTTTTCCCTGCTATGTGGTCTGTGTTAAGATAAAGTTTGTAAAATACCCATCTGAAGAATGAAAAACACTGAGTTAGTGCTGTGCTGTTCGTTTTATCAGGTTGAAACAAGAGAAGATGAGGAACAAAACGTCAAGTTGACTGAGATTTTGGAACTGTTAGTGGCTGCTGGGTATTTCCGAGCAAGAATCAAGGGGTTGTCACCCTTTGACAAGGTGAGATCATTGCAGTATTTTACAAAACCTTTTTCTATGCAGATGATAGTTACGTATTTTTTGCTAGTTAGTTCAGCAGTTCTGGGTGACTTAAAAAGACACATGAGGCTTTCCTATGTAAGTAATTCTGCAAATGACCCAATTTCAGACAGATAGTACCTCCTCAGTCTTGAAAAACGATTTTGTGCAGCAAGGCCTGTTTTAAAGGAGACATTTGGGTGCAAGCTAATTGTTGGTGGGCTTTTTTGTGAGTGTTATGACCTAAGTTACCTGTATGTGGAATTTTGCCCCTCTTTCAACTGCAGTTAGAATAGCCCCAAAGACTTGAGCATGGGAATGTTAAAAAGAAGTAGTCATTAATGAGAAATGAGGAAATGCTTGTCTTGAGAGGCTCTGTATTAGAATGGAACAGTTAGTTTACTGAGATTATTTCTGGACTGTTCTTATGTATCTTTAGAGTGTCGTGTATGTTAACCTTTCATTGTCCTAGACAGGAAGTATGTGATACTGACAGTGAGCAAAGTTCAGGTTGAAAAGAGACTTCTGAATTGTTTTAGTGCTGACTCTCTGAGAAACTCCTGAACAGGGTTTGAAAACACGGAACTACGGCAGCCATGAAATGGACTCTTCTGTTTTCTGCTGTTTCTTTGATCATAGTGCAGCCCTGCTTTGCAACACAATTTTAGTTTCTGCAGACTGCTTGGTGTAACTGACCTTTAGCTGTTCAGGAGGCTGAGCATGCAGACATAAAGTGGTTTCAATGAGACCGCCTTAGGATGTAGTATTGTTGCGTTTGTATGTGGAAATGCATCAGGTTTATACTTGCCTAAATAGAATTGCAAAGTTCCCATTTCATGACAATGCCCAACCTTTACAAAAATGAGCGCTACTACTGAAAATGATCTAGCTCCTAGTACAAGAGGGATACTGGTGAACTGTTTCAGAGGGGAATGTGAGAGGAGTAATGTGGTAGAAAATCTTGTGTAGAACGCCCTAGTTTCCTGTGTGATGTTGCTAAGTTATTCCACTTCTTAATCCCTTTTTTCTGTCCCTTTCATACAAGTCCCCAAGAAGGACTTGGGGGTACTGGT
>NW_010285511.1:0-1882 GCF_000690775.1 Eurypyga helias
TTACAGTAAGAAAGCAAGTTTTAGTGCACCGTGACACTTGCAACTATGCAAGTCTTAAATCTCATTTTTACAGATTACTTTCTCAGTTTGGTCTATACGAAGTCTAATTATTTATATATAACGCGTTATGCATCTGTATACACCCAGGCAGTATGTTTTCCTTGTAGAAACAGTTTGTGTACGTGGCCTCTTGACAAGAAAACAGCTTTCCTGCCATTTGTTTTATCTCTGTGTCTCGGTCTGTGAGTTTAACTCGGCACAAAACTCGTTTCCAGAGGTACATCATCTCTGAGTACTGCCTTGACCCTGGGCTGGGAACATCAGTCATGCAGAGCGGCTGTGTTGGTGTGGAGAAGACAAAGTAAAACCCAACATGACCCATCTGCTTGCACTGCACTTAAAATGGGCATTTCTATGATGACCCTCGAAAGTAAATGTTAAGAAATACCTTCAGAAAGTTCTCTTTGCTCTGCCCTGCTCCCTGCTTATAGGGGGATAATGCTGTGCAGAGATACAGTGCATTTTCAGGAGCCTGGTCTCCTAGCTTTAATCATCTTCTAACATTCAATACAGATACACCTTTTGGGGTTTTTTTCAAGTCTACATCCTACTCTAGAAGTAGGTAATCTTTGAATCTCTGTGTTATATGCCAAACTGGAAAAATAGTTCACCTTATGCATGTTCTGATTGTTAGGAATGAAAGCCGTAGAATTGTAATTCTTCAGCTGTGCTCACTGGCAAAAATGTACAGCCCAAAAAAATACGAGATACAAGATCTTTTGCTGGACTCCTTTTGAGTTGATCTGGGATGACAGAACCTATTTCAGGCCAACAGTCATTCTAAGGTTTCTGTGGAGATTACTGATGTCAGAGGAGCAACATCTGAGTGCAGTTTGCTAGAAGACGGAGGCTGTAATGTTACAGTGTAGAAGTGAAGGCTTCGCATTTTTGTAAACGCATAGAATCCTGAAGCACGTTTTCTCAGTGGATTGCAATTAGCTTTTGATTTGTGCTGAACGGGAGCTGAAGTAATGCTTTTGCCGTGTGGTGGTTTTCCTGCAGTTTACCTCAGCGTGGTAAGAGATGATTTCAGTGCCATCTCATATACCCTCGGTTTCAGCTTTTATTTCTGTTCTCTTTACTTGCATATTTTGTGTATTCTCACATTACCTTATTAATCCCTCTGGCATTTTCTGTCTGCATTGAACTACCTTGTCTCTGGGATGATGCCCAGGTTTGCCTGTTAGTATATTCGCAATGCATGAGCATCAAAATTAGGCTGAGTTACACCTATGCTGAGCTTTCGGAAGCTCAGGAGCTGCCGTGGAAGGCACCGTGGTCCCTTACGTGTCTCTTACACCATGGTAGGTGTAAGAGAGGGGAGAAGTGTCAAAGTGAGAACGTATAAAAGTTTAATAGAGGCCTAATTGAAAGCTAAAATTTGACCCTTAAGAATTTGAAAACTGTTACCATTGCTTGCCGCTTTAGAAAGGTTAAAATGCCACTCCGCTGTGGAGAGATTACTGACCAAGGAACTGAAAGTGTTAGTACTGAAGGCGTAGCATTTTTGCATGGGGTTTTTGTAGACGGGAGGGATTAGGAGGTCTGAAGGTGCCTCAATCCCACTGAAATGTTGTAGTTTTTTAGCAATTTCTGAAAGGGAAGCAGGCTCTGTAAGAGTTGGGAACCAGCACTGCTTACTTGGGGGACGTTTTTCAGTTCCACAACTGCAGTTTTGCTATGTGTTATTTGAGGGATTCTTGTTAAATTGACCAAAATAAAAGTCAAGAAGCAGTACTAAATTTGGCCAATTTTTCAGGTTTAAGCAGAAAATGGGGAAAAAAACTTGTTCAAAATAAGAAAAATGGGTAAAAAAAAAAAA
>NW_010285512.1:0-1886 GCF_000690775.1 Eurypyga helias
GAGAGAGAGAGAGAGAGAGAAGAATTAATATTGAAAGATGGAACTGAGTTAAAAAATAGTTCGACAGGACAAAGAATGGCTCTTGGTAGCTATTGCTAAAGGTTACCTGAAAAGATGGAAAAGTGAGCCAGGCTTGTAAATACATATATTTGACAAGAATGCTTAAAACAACAGTGTTTTCTCCTGTGATAGCACATATTTAGTGTCTTAGAAAAAGGAATAAAATAAATGCTTTTGGTATATGATTTGCACAAATGATACAAACACTGTTCCTATAAGCAGCGCTGCTGGTGATGATAACAATGGAGAAACTTGAGGGCGAGAGGAAGGAAAGAGCTGACAGCCTCATGTAGAAAAGGTAGTTTGATTTTGTTTCTTTATCGTTATGCAGAAGCTGGATGGTGAATAATGCTGGTCTGCAGATCAGTTAAAAATATACCTGAAGAAAGCCAACTTTTTGTGGTTTCTAACCTCAAAGGACAGTATGGGGCAGAATAAAAAACCTACTAACAAAGCAAACCCCACAAACTCAAGCACTTTATTAACAGTGCAATTAAATTCTTCCAAATTCTGTTTATTGCTTGGGATTGTCCTTTCAGTACTACAAGAAACTTTACTCTTGTCTGTCCCCTGCAACCTATCCTAGGTAAATCCATTTTTTGTTTTGAACCTCATAAAGGCTAAAATCTTCATCACTTTCCAGCCTAGAGCTACCAAGGGCCCACTAAACTTTTCCCACATGCAATGTTTTCCGGGTTCCCTCCTGTCCCAGTCAAAAAGTGACAACTGCAGTCTTTGTTAAAAATCTCATGATTTAAAAATTGCCTGATTGGTTTCAAGCTTATTCTTAAAAAAATTCTTTCTTGAGCAAGAATTAGCCTTGAAGAGCTACATGTGGAAAAAAGGCTTTTCATTAGGTTAGGAGGGAGGGGTGAAATAACACTTTTAATGGAAAGTATTAGAAATGCTTAGCCACAGGATCTCTATAGCAGACACATATGTACAGCTGCTGAGATAGACACACACTTAATCTATATGTAGGTGCAAATCTTTGTAAATAGGAGTGTTAGGGAAGTTGTGAGGGAAAAGGGTGTCATTCAGAATTACTCTGTAGGTGCCAGAAAATCCTAAGTCAGTGCGTCTCCTTGGTGTATGTTGCAATTTAACTGTGACTGCTCTGTCCTGCTCATAACTTAAAACTTGCGTCTGTTAAAGTTTGTTTAAAATGGCCAGAGAAATGTCCTATTTCACACAAGAATGCATATCATCGACTATATTCTGCTGGATGGAAGGATGTTGGACGTCACGTTTCATTGGATAAGTGGAGGTTCTGAGTGGGCAGGGGCGGGGAAGCTATCTGTCAGGGTACACTCATGGAAGAGAAGACTGGGTCATGACAACGGTGGGATGAGGTACAGCACGAAGGGGTGTCCATCAGTAAATGAAGTGGGAAGTTTTCAGCAGCCGTCTGACGGGAGCGTCTACACGGAGTCAGATTTCAGAGCTGGAGCCCTGAATTGCAGTGAGTCACACAGAGAGCCTGAGAGCCGCCTTTGTTCCACTTGTGTCTGAACGTTGGAGGAGAAACAGCAGGCTCCAGTTTTTATTAACTTCTTATTTTCATAAGCATAAAACTCATGTGCGCTGAACTTTTTCCTCACTTGAGGTCTTTCAACTGACTTTCAAAAAATGCTCTCATGGTAAGGACTCTCGTTTCTAAAATTTACTTTATCTTTTTTTTTCCCCTTGTGCTTCTGTATTACACTCTTCGGTCTCATTCTTCCCCACCCCCACTGTCCTTTCTTTTTTGGCACACCTGCTCCAGGCATGTCTGGTGGACCTGGGACTTGCTGCTACTGCTCTTTGGCTTGTCAATCCGTGCTGGT
>NW_010285513.1:0-1885 GCF_000690775.1 Eurypyga helias
ATTGTAGAGGATATGAATTTTAAGAGCTAGATGTCTGAAGACTCTTCAAAACAAAGCAACTAGTCAGTTTCTTTGTCCCAAAACACAGAGGTGCTTATTCATCACAATGTTTCTCTGTTCTGTGGCCTGTAACTTCATTGAATGGAAGCAAGTAGTGTAAAATAGCCCCATGGTATTAATTTTTAAGAATATGCTCATTTGTAGAATTAGTATAATTTGAATGAGTTCTTACTGGCTTATGTTACCTCTTCCTTTTCCGAGCAATTAGATTTTGTCTTGTTTTATGGAATGCTTTATTTGTTTTATATACATAGGCTTATTAATAGGTAATAAATTTAAAGAAGAGTGTAAACTTATGTGGATATTAAAAAGAGAATATATTTTTATCATCTGCGTGCATCCAACTGCCACTAAACCAAGAAAACAAATAGCATATCAATACTGAACGCATATTTCATGAACAAGAACCCAACATTTATTTGTAAAGGCTTTTATAGCAGAATAATTCCTATTTTATTTTAAAATTATGAATTAATGCACATTTATTCCAGGAATATGAGAATAATGAAAAATCCTACATATATTGAAAATAGAAATATTTCTAATTATACATGGTCTTAATGATATAAAAAAAACCCCAAACTTGAAGGTTGTTAGTCATTAGTAAAATTAAATTTGCTTTAACAATCCCATGAAAATCTAGATCTGTTAGAAGAAAAATAAATCACTTAAGCAGAGCATGAGCTGCTGCTCTTAGGTCAGTCTGTAGGTGTAATGAAGTGAAATTCCGAGGAGGAAGCTGAAGATGATGGAATTATGTGGATTACGAGAGAAAAGTTTCCTTTGACAGATGTGGCCTCTGTGCACAGGGGCCAACCAGCCTGGGTGCTGGACTCAGTAAAGCTGTACAATGGGGAAGAATCCTGCACCAGCAGGATGATCTAACTCTAATGTCTTTTTTTTTCTGACAATGCATGATGATCACAGAAAGGTAATTAACTCAAAAACAACAGGAAACTTGTAGTAAGCGATACCTGGAAAGACTACTCTTTAGAGTAATGCAGGAAGTGTTTATTGTGGGTGTAAAATTGGCTGCTCAGGCAAAGCTTTTAACAAGCACCAGTGCCTGTTAAATCATATAATCATTTGCTTCCAGTGGCTTAGGTCAAACTGTATCCTTCCACAGAAACATAAAAGCCAATTGATACATGTTAGGCTGTAGCACTAGTGAGAATGAGAGGAGGGGTTGTTTTTCAGAAAGCCATTGGATTTTTTTTGCCTTTGAAATGCACTGGTTTGTGTTGCAATACCTCATTAAAGCTGGCTGCTGCAGGAGATTCCCCTAAATTTACTTAGAGGCTTGAAGGGTTCCTACTGATACGGCTTCTGATTTTTCTGGCTGAAAAGGACAACAAATATGCCAAAATCACACTTAAATTGCCTAACTCAGTGAGTTGAAAGATATCACTAAATAGTGTTGCATTAATTTTCATAATGATGGTTGGATGTAATCAAAGTTTTCTGTGTTGCAGAAAAGATGAAGATTCTTGACCTAAGAGACATTTTAGGATTTAACCCTGAACCATTTTCCTGGCTGATAACTGGTTTTTGGATGCCTATCAGATCAGAAAAGTATACTAGTGTACACTGTTGTGGACCATTGTCATCATAACCCTGGTGTTACCACGCAGGATAGCAGGCACTGTGATGCAGGCTCTCAGATTGTTTGGGGCATTTAATTCCCACTGAAATAAAATGACACCTTTTGTTCAAGTTTCTTGGCAGAGATGATTCTTTGTGAAAACAGTTGGTAATAAACTAGGGTCTTGTAGTACCCTTCATGATTCAACATAGAATGGCTCAGATTGGAAGGGACCTTAAAGAT
>NW_010285514.1:0-1902 GCF_000690775.1 Eurypyga helias
AAAAATAATAATAATAATAATAAAGATGCAAACAATACATGCAGAAGAGTCTCTTTGGTTAGTGTAAAAGGAATGACTATTTGCTGAGACTCCTACCCCTCTACTGCTTCCAGAAAGTGATTCTGAGGGCAAAACTTGCCCTATGCTGGTGTGCATTACAAGCCTGTTTCTGCCTTGTAATTAGACACCTTTCTTGATTCATTCTAGCAGAATAAAAAAGGTCTTGTGTGGACATAAATAACCTTTTCTCACAATGTGAAGTCACTGTGTACCTCCAGAGTAGAATAAAAAGGCCTGCAGGTTATGTATAAACAACATTTTTCCCTTTCAGTAATAACTTCAGCTCTGGGAGTGTGGGGGTGAGTGTAGGGGCAGGTGGGTGTATTTATTTCTCTGTTGGAGTAAAGCAATTCTGATACACCTCTGACTGTGGACTGTATTTTAGTGTTTTATAGTGTTCACACCAACTTTACAAAATTTTCTCTTCCTTATGTGGCATTGTTGCAGTTGTCCCAGCTGTGGTTTGGTTCTCAATGTGAAAGCAGCTCACTAGGCATATATCTCAGATCTCTTCCTTGCAGACTCTATCCAGTCCCCTAATCAGACTAGGTGCATGCTGCTGCACATGCATTATCAATTGCTTCACAGTCAGCTTATGGCTACAGTGTGTTTCTATTCTGTCACATCGGTTTGGCTTAATTTGGATTGTTATGCAGAAGTGCTGTTTAATCAATGTGAGCAGATGATTGCTTCTGGCAAGTTAAAGGTCTGAAGAGGTTTTGGCAGCTTATGCTGGTTCAAGAAGACATTAAGTGAAGAAACCATCCTTGACTATGGTGTTAACAAGGATGCTGAAACAAGAAGAACCAGATTTTTCTTTTTATTATTTTCTCTCAAAATACATCCCTCACACTATATATTATCATAGGACTTCAGAAGCTGATGCCTTTATAACATCACTTACTTTTACCAATAATGCCAGAAGAAATTATCATATTGCTTTGCCAAGTATACCTACAGCATGACCCCACAGGTGTGAGAAGTGATGAAAACGTACCGCTTCAACCTAAGAGCAAGATTTTAAAGTTAAAGCCAAGTCTTGCTACAGAAAAAGTAAGTGTAATTAGTGTTAATGTATAGATTGTCTAAGAAATACGCCTAAGTTTTTTAAGTCGGTCAGAAAACTGATGAAATTCCATAGTTCCCACATACCACCTCCCTGTGCTTGTCTTTCAGCTCTACTATTTAATTATTAACTGCAGCAACAGATTTATGCTCAGAAGCCTACACTAATTTCCTACTGTTACCCGGCAGAAAAAAGCCATTCCAGGCTTAAGCTCCTGTCATGCTGTCCTCACCTCACCCCAGACTGTTGCTCCAACCTATAGTTAGTAGTAGTATAATGAGCTCCCTTGCAGGAGGAGATTAGGCATGTAAAAACTTGTCTTGACTGCTAAAAAAAGCTGTTTTATAAAAAAAAAAAAATGAAGAACACAAAATCTGAGTAAAATTTGATGCTGATGGCATACTCCATGGCAAAACTACATTTCCAACATTGTTTCTCTCCAAGAAAGTACATATATGCTATATGTCTTATAATAATGAAGATAAGTTTGGAGAAAGAAACTTCATGCTAGAAACTTCATCTTTGCCTAAAGTGGAAAAGAAACATCACTCCATGTTCTCAGGCTATTCGTGTCATGTCTGAAATCCCTGGGGACTGTGGAAGCATGCACTGGTGACAGTTCATTGCAGGATCCTAATAATGAAGTATCATTGTGGATGTGAAAACCTGGAGAGAGGGAACTGAAGTAACCTAGGACTACTATCAGATGCTATCAGTCACCTAATTTCCTTGGATTCACATGATGCAGTAAGGAGAATAGAATCATAGAATCATAG
>NW_010285515.1:0-1763 GCF_000690775.1 Eurypyga helias
GGGCACAAACTGGAACGCAGGAAATCCTATCTCAACATGTGGAAAGACTTCTTTATTTTGAGGAAAACAAACCCCAGCCTGGCAGAGATTAGAAATCAAAACGAAACAAAAATCTAGCTTTTTTTTTTGGTCAGAAAATAGCAATTTGGATGGAAAAAATTTGTTTTCAGTTATGAACTGTTCTAAGCCTTTGAAAAGGCTTCCAAATATTACATTGTTTTGTTCTTAATGAAAAATGTGTTTTAAGATACCATCTTTGAGAAAATATTTCACAACTGAAGCAAAACTTCTCAAACATTGCCTAAGTTAGTCTGAGGATGAGACAGTTGCAATGTTTTCAAGATACTGAGGGTTTTTTTTTTTCCTTGGTTTGGAACATGAAATTTCTGAACTCTTCAGCCTTTGGATGAGAAAGTCATAAGATGTCCAGTTCTAATTATGTAATTACAAAATACACATTTCATGAAAAACAGTTTGAGTGTGTCATGCAGCATGCTAGTGCTGCTTTGGCTATGGAAACTTTCTGGCAAATTTTAATTCCGTGTGGTCTTTTTCTAGGCACTTCTACTATCGTTCTTTTCCTGCGCTTTCAAAATGGAAAAGTTTAAATCTTCAGTTATTTTATATCTGGTTATAACAGAGGTCTGTTTACTCCTGCTTATGCTGTCATTGCCTTGGATGTAGCACTGCTTTGCACCAAAAGATTTCAGTGTGGTATTAAAAAGGACTGGGCTGAGTATCAAACTACAGACGGTTACAAACTGGAATGGGACTTCTTTCCCTGGAGTGAAGGAAAACTCTTTGTATGCCCATCAGCATATAAAGATGTTCCTGACCAACCCTCCAGAAGTTTTTTCAGAACAGAAGCATCTTGCAATGTGTCTGAACAAGCAGCTAATTCATATCAAAACTCAAATGTAGACGTCTTCTGAAAGACACAGGTACAAGTGCTGTGTACATCATACTCTCCTTTATTACATCCTTGTTGCTGTTAGAATAATCTCATGCTATTAAGGAATAAACTAAGAAGCTTACCCTGTATAAACCAAACTGAGCTCTTGTCTTCCTTCAATTACATTGGATTAGTAAATTAGAGTAGATTAGTAAAATCCTTCTACACTAAGCAGCTTAGAAATGGTAGTAGATAATTTATTCAAGAAAAGTAATTTGCTACTTACATTGTATTGGGAGAGTAGTGTGCTTGGAGTACATTTTGGAGTGTTGTAGCTTTGAGTTTGGGCTAAAAACCCAACTGTAATAGGAAAAGAATAGGGTTGTTAATGAGGGATACAGTCTGTATGCGCTGACAGGGATTTGGCCTCTGTTTGCAGAATTCCCTTGGAGCATGAAGGAAAATTCTAGTTCGCGATTTGAAAATTCTGATTTGCAATAATAAATGTTGTGGTGAGTTTCTGGGGGATGAATTTTGTGACCAAGCCATATTTATCTCTCACAGCTAGAGAGGCTTCAAAAATAAACCAAATCTGTTCTGTGTAATAGAAGGCTTTCTTAGGTGGGTTGAGAGCTCTCACAATAAAGGTTCATCACAGTGTTCATTATTGCAGAACTCCAGAGCAGGAAACCTAAAATGCAGCAGGCTACACGTGAAGTGCATGTTAGTCACTTTTGTGACACAAAGAGATGTTGCTGGCATTGATCTTAGGAGGCGTAGCATGATGCACAGTTGGTTTCAGCGGCAGGAAGATTAATTGCTCTCTGGTAGTTTTGTGACATCAGGAAAATAGCACTCCAAGGGTGTGTTC
>NW_010285516.1:0-1898 GCF_000690775.1 Eurypyga helias
GAGTTAAACCATGACACCCAGTTAAGTCTAAACCTTACACTGGCCCCTACTGTTTCAACATGCGAGCTAACCCGAAGATGGCTTGGGTTAGCTCCTGTGTAGTAGGAGCTCTCTCTGATGCTGCCTAGCTTCTTTTCAGCATCTCAGGGGCTCCGACAAGGTAGACAGCCGGCTCTGAAGAGCCTGGGCTGCTCTCCCCACATCAGTAGGAGTGTGGAGGAACCTAAGCTATGTCTCAGTGTCCCCCACCAGCAATAATAAAGCCCTGTGCCGTTCAAATCCCTGTGTGACTGGCAGTCTTTGCATTCAAGAAACAATCTTGAACGCAGGTGCTGTGGTCTCTGGTTTTGCTGCTCTTCGTCCTTGGGGAAGGATGTTGTTAGGCAACCCGTAGTACTTCACACAGCGTCACTGTGCAAGTTTCATTTGCCCTGCCTTTGGCTTTTCATCTCCAGAGGGAAAAGCAGCAGTAGCAGCCAGTCGGAACATAGCGTAGGATGTATGTACGCTGTCAGACTCCGTGGCAATGTATTAGGCACTCAGGAATGAAAAATCTCTAGAAACTGCTTCTATTAAACCCTACAAACGTTGTGCTAACTGAAAATGTGATTGCGTTCAGTCAGTGCCAAGGCGCTGCAGGGCAGCATGTTTTCTAGCCCTGTTGGACTCATTCATCCCAAGTTATTTGAACGTCCTTGCCTGCTATCAGCGAGTCCCAGCAGATGGCATTACCGTACCAGGAAACATTACCCAGGGGCTGGTTGTCTTCCCCCAGCTCGACAAGCTGAGAGGGGAGTCTCCGACTCCTTTATGCTTGGGCATAACCTTACCTTCTTGCTCCTGTGGTTTTCCAAGGCTAGCATGCAGTCATTACATTTCAGCTGGGTGGAAATATGGAGCCATGAAGAGATAGCAAGGCTTTATGTGACTTTCATCTTTATTCTTGTAGCTCTGTTCCGAAAT
Source organism: Eurypyga helias (assembly GCF_000690775.1). NCBI lineage: Eukaryota > Metazoa > Chordata > Aves > Eurypygiformes > Eurypygidae > Eurypyga > Eurypyga helias. The sequence continues at coordinate 964 of NW_010285516.1, forward strand.
CCCTTACCTCCCTGTGCTCCCTGAGGTCAGAATAATCTCGATGTCAGCACTGGCACTGTACACAGCAGGCTGACAATAACTGTCATCTCAGCTGGTATGCTGTAGTCTGTCTTTTCTGGGAGCCAGAGACTAAGGGAAGAGCAAATTCAGTGCTGAAATACCTCTGAATTCAGGTGCCAGTGGGACATGGAAGGTTTAAGCACAGGTATGTGAATGCAGTTGCCTGTAGCTCAGTGAGAAGTACTGCAGAATGGCAGACCCAGACCCTAGAGGGAGGTCAGATGTGTTAAATAGTGAGAGCTGGGGGCGCTGGATGTACAGAAACTATGAGATCAAGTTAATTCTGGTTCACTAGGCTGAGCTGCTTCAGCCTCTGCTTTGCTTGGTCCCCTGCCAGGTTGTATGCACAGCTGTATTCATGCATGTATATGTTTAAGAGCCCTTATTTGATGTGTCACCAACTGTTCCGTGTTTAATTGCTGGAAGGGTGCCTTTTCTGTGCACGAGACCCCAGCTTTTGATAATTACTCTTTCTGCCACGAGCAGGAGTTCCTCTGTCGCTCTTGCTCTCAAAAGAGCTGGCATTTCGGTACCTTTTTCTTTGCACCTTTTATTACCCAGACACCATCCGATCGGTGTTTAATCTTGTGTGTGTGTGAAGAAGCATCACTACCGTGCCATAAGCGATCTGGAGAACCTCAGTTCGTTATTAATCACACTCGGCGGTGACATGAGGGACATGGACTAAGCAGAAGGTACCCAGACGTTTTAAGGAGCCCATTGGATGCTCGGCAGAGCGGGCAGACGGCTCGGTCTCTTGTGCCGCCTGCTGGCAAACCCGGCGGATTGCCGCTTCCCGAGGGCAGGGGCTGACGGCTGGAGCTGGAAGGCGGAGCTGCGGGACCCAGGGCGAGGCAGCCCCCCGGGCAGGAGGC
>NW_010285517.1:0-1906 GCF_000690775.1 Eurypyga helias
GGCGGGCTGCCGGGGCTGAGGCATCGCCCCCCGGGCGGAGGTGGGCGCAGAGCCCGCAGCCGAGCGAACAGCACGAGGGGCCTCTGCTCGGGCCATCCGAGGTCCCAGGGGAGCTCCCGCTGACCACCAAAGGAACCGGCACTGGCAGGAGCCTGGAAACTCCTTACCGCGCACGCTTCGCAGGGGGAAACGGAGCCCTGACGAGAGAAGCACGGCCAGAAGGTGCTCTGCATCCCTACAGGGCCCGTGTTCCTCCGAGGTGTGAAAACCGGCTCCCGACAGCAGCCGAGGCACGGGCTGCGTCCCGCTGCAGGGTCTGGGCAGAAGGAAGCGCAGAGGCACAGCTGCCCAGCTCCAAGGGCTGCACGGAGCCAGGCCAGGCGCTGCTGTTCTCCGCCAGCTTTGTTCCACGGCCTGTCCTCGCACGTCCCTCTCCAGCACCTCAGCCAACAAGTCCTCCTAGGACAAAAACTTTGCCTTTAACAGATTCAACATGCTTTGCACTAAATAAGGCAGCTGGTAGCATTTTGGGAGGTCCCAAAGACAGAAGTTACGGAAAGGGAGGGGAAATCCAGGAAGAAAGTATGAGACAGGGAAAGGAGTAAGCTAACCCCGAAGGTTAAGGGTCGGAAAAGGAGGCTACAGAGAGAGAAACAAGCAGTAGAGAAGCAGTCCTGCTCAGGGAAGACCTCGTCCCATGCTGTTGTCACATTTAGGTCAAGCTCATCTTCTCCCCAACACCGCTTCAGCGCCCCTGGCCAGAACATGCATCTGTACCAGGTGCTGAAAGCTTCCTTCACTTGCAGTTTGCATCCAAGTACCCTCATCCACAGGGGTCATGGATAGGACACTGACTGGGAGCACCACTGGTCCTCCGAGACAACGCCCAGAGGCACCCACGTGTGAGATGGGGTCAGCCCCAGTCCAGACCAAGGCACCTCCCCGCTGGAATGAGGAGCGCAGCCGTAGTGTCAGGGCTTGGTTATCCGTATGGGGACAATAACTCTTTCAGTCCTAGTACCTGAAGCACACCTGGCTGATTGTCTTAACCTCCACACCCTCAGCACTGGCAGAAGCCCAGGACAAGCTTTAGGAGCTTTCCCAGCATGTCACTTAAGGGCAAAGTCCCAGAGAAACTGTTCTCCACCTCCTTCCACGAAGGAATCACCACCGCAAAGACATTTCCACAGTGCCCCACTCTCCTTCTCGTCCCTAAACAAGCTGCTGTATTCAGGCCTGAAGCAAGAAGGACCAGGTAAGGATGAGACAGTGTCCCTGTCTCACAGCTCTGCCTTTCCAGCTGGCAAGCCCTGCCTGCCCTCTTCCATGCAGCACTTCTTGCTTGACAACAGAGCTGCCTCTGAGTTTTCCAGCTTCCCCAGGGTGAATGGCCCTGGCCCACAGCTGCCAACACAGAGCCACCAAAACCAGCTCTGGCATCAGCTCCACCCGCCCACTCTGCCAGGGTGCCGCGCTCTGGCCAGAGCCCACCATGGGCTGACCAGACGGAGCACAGGAGGATGGCGTACGTAAAGGTAACATTTACTGAGAGATACAGAACTGAGTATTATGAAGGACATACATGGATGGAGAGGGTAGCGCCGCCGCCGCGGAGGGTGGCTTGGACCCCCTCCCCAGCATGCCGGGGAAGGAGCTGGATGCTACCGGACAAGTAACACAATGGAGATAACTGTGGCATATGCGTTTGTAACAAACAGACCATCGTAACATACATTTCTATGGGATCACATCTAGTGATTATATAAATCCATATAGAGATCGCTGTATAAAAACTTTGTAAAAAATACTTTAAAAAAAACCTGTAAAAATGTGCATTCAAAAGCACGGCCGACACGGACAGCTGGGCTGTAAACATTATACTGAGAGTGTGCTTGTGGGGGGCGCC
>NW_010285518.1:0-1903 GCF_000690775.1 Eurypyga helias
CCCCCCATAGTGCAGTTTGGTATAATAATTCTTATGTAAAGCCAAACCTATTTTTTTAGCATTAAAAGCAGCAAAAAATAGTGTATTTATAATTCTAAATCCTGCAACCTCCAGAAGTGTGAAATAAATACCAAGTGGAAAAGTGTAGAGGCAGAAAAAGTTTTTTGCTCCCTGTTGTGACAGTCCCATTGTGACTATCAATTTTTTAACAGGAAGAAGAATTCAGTAATGATACAAAATTCTCATATCTGTAACTAGAACAAGAGGAACAGTTAGGTTAAACAGCTACAGGAATACTTTTTTCTTTTAACTCCAATCATGAACAGTTTTGTAGGCTTAGGTACCTTCCTGTAGTTAATGCCAAACTCTACTAGGTGTTATCTAGGTTTTTCTAGAGGGAATATGAAAATGCTGGCACCTAAGATGTCTTGCATTAATACTTCTATATATTAGACATTCCCTGTGTTAAGTTCGCGGGATGTATCTAAAAATTCCCATGCTATATATTACTTCTGCACGTCATATCATTACAACCAATATCATATTACTACAACCACTGTTGCTACTCTTAATTAAGCTTCTTTTGAAAGAAAATGTACCTTCTTGGAGGTAGGGAAAACTGTCACGTTCTCAAAAAAAAATATCCAAACTAACTCCACAGGAAAACAAAACCTGTTCCATGCTTTTTTATATGACATTCCTTATGCCTGAACAGTGCTATTTCTGGAAGAACACACTATTTCTGAGATACAGCTAGAAGTTATTTCACTCTTGTAATAATTCCATCCTGGATGATGATGAGAGCTTATAATTCAATGTATATTTCTGCATGTACTGACAACATTATCAAAACTACATTGTTGAGTGGCAGATACTCATAGCATAAGTTTCTGGAAGAAGCTAACTAGTGCAAAACCCATGTTAGTCTAGACACACTAAGCTATTTACCTTTAGTGTTCTGATTATCTACTTGTAAAGACAATCTTTACAGCTCCCCCCATGTAATTTGAATCTACCTTTGGTCATTATTAATGTAAATAAAATGTTCAGGTGAGATTTGAAACCAGAAAATAGCAAGACAAACATGTTTTTCAGATGTATGAGGGAGTTCATATATCAGCCTGTATAGAGAGCTAACATTAATGCTGTGTGAGGCATTGATATTGAACGATGTTAAAAAATTCTATCATTCCTGTTCAAGACCTATAAACCCCAAATGTAAGTACTGAAAGAAAATTGTTGTCTGAGCACTCAGAAGCACAGGGCTGTCTAGGCAAGGAATGGGGCCCTAAGGAACTTGCAGCGTTTAGAAGAGCAAATAAACCCAGAGGGACATAATATTATGAACAGCCAATACCTCTAGCAAAAATGAGCATCTAAGACTGATACAAGCTAGAGGGTAATTCTGGCACAAGAACAACTAGATATGATAATCAATTAATCTAAGTTAATTCAGAAAAGAAAAGTAACCATTAAAATGTTAAAGTTTCTGAAATGACTTCTCAGTTGGGAGTAGTAGCTGGCCAACTGTTTTAAGGTGGACATTTATCCATTTATCAAAGTCATATGATACAATTTTTGTTGGAATAGATTTGGAAAAAAAAGCAACGATTTTCTGAAGCAACTGAGAAAATACTAATTTTTTATTCACATTGTTGACATAGGCCATGAAAATTAATTAATAGAACAAATGTAATTTGTTTTTACTTATTAGTTTATTATGCATTCTATCTCAAAATGTTTCATGTATTTTCTACCTCAATGAAACAACACACTATAACGTAGTAATCATTTATCTGTGATAAGAAAATAGACAGTACTAGTCAAGAATAATTTTCATTTCTGCTTATTTCATTGTTTTTAAGAACTGATGTGTGATTAGTGGGTTTCTAATACATTTTAA
>NW_010285519.1:0-1904 GCF_000690775.1 Eurypyga helias
TAGAGGGGCAGAATCCCCGCCCTTGGCCTGCTGGTTACGCTTCTCCTGATACAGCATGGAGTAGATAGTTTTTGTTGAAAATGTATAGCTACTCTGTCTGCAGAAGCAGCAGTGGCAACATACAGATGTTCACAGCTTCAATTCAGTGACATCTCTAATTATTTACATGACTGACTCTTGTAGGCTGACCTGTCTCTTTCGTGATATGATTCACATCCATTTCAGTTGCCAAGTCCGCAGTGGGGTCCCTGCACTTCTCAAAGTGAGAGGCTGGTACAGAGCTGCCCAAGACATTTTTGGTTCTGCCACTTAGGCTAATGCACTTTCTGCGCTTCCACAAGGGGTGGTGGGTCTGGCTGGAAAGCCTTGCTAAGGGAGATAGCTGCAGCATGACACAGCAGTGAAGGCAAGCCAAATGTTTGAATCCACTTCCAGCCTGGGTGTGACAGAAGTCAGCATTTCCTTTTCCTCCATTCTTCCTTCCTCCTTTCTGACATGGGTGTGCTTCAGCCTGTCTGAGGCGGTAGTACACTATAGCATGGATGGACGCTGATTGCTGTGTGTGTAGATGTGATTCACCCACAACAGCAGTCATCACAGCTTGGTCTTTTTCAGAACTTTGTATCAACTCTTAATGCTACCTGGTGCAGTAGTTCTGTGTCTGCTGGAAACAAGCATTGGTGGCATCAGTCTTGCAAGTCCATCAGTTTGGAAAAACTTTGCTTCAGAAGGAGTTTATTTAATGTGCATGCATGTGAAACTGCTTCCGTGCCAGTGGGTGCTGTATCTGTCATCATAAGGAGATATATTTGGAAAAAAATATCTTTCACACCAAGTAACGGCTAAAGAACCTTACCTCCTAACACATTTCCTTCAAAAGTGATAATGGAATGCTTTTCAGTGACTTTCTTTCATGAATTCAGATCTCTGAATTCACACAGTTTGTTTCTTAAAGGAGTGCTTTTAATATTTTTTTGAACTTGTTCCGACATTTTTATCGGAGGCCATCTCTACCAGTTTGGTAGTACAGATGCAGTCCCTAGGAACTTCATTTCTGGAAAGTATTTTCTGTCTTAATAAATTGCTGTTAGGTTGTAGAATTTGCTCCCTGGTACTGTTCATGGGAACAAATGAGAATACAGATCTGTTTCTAAAATACTCATCCATTACTTACAGTAGAAGTAAATGCCATAAATATTGCAAAGATATATTTAACTTACTTTTATTGCCTGGCTGTATATCAGCCAGGTCCTTTCAGCTGCTTTTATTTATTTAAGACTTGTACTTAAAAATGTGCCTCATGATTCTTCATAGATTAACTCCAGGCTGTCAACCTTTTCCTCCAGTTTTGCATGTGTTTCCTAGAGGAAATTCATGAGAATAAATTCCAGCGTGATGTTCTCACGGAATTCAATATGACAGTGTTTGGGAGTTTTGCAATGGCTTTGTTTCACCATGAGCTGCACCTCATTCCTGGATTTTTTTCAATGTTTAGTGAAGCTCCTGGTCATCTTCCTTAGCGAGCTCCCAAGTTTGAGATGATGAGTGTTTGTTTGACCAAGACAGCCAGAGCAATGAAATGTTAAATCAAAGGATTGTGTCAAGGTGGCTGTCATACCAGCACTACAGTGAATTCCACTGTCTCTTCCCCTCACTTTTCTGGTCTTCAGATCACTGTGTGCTAGCATGGAGCTGTATGTAGGATACTCATTGCCTGTAGATTGATTTGTCAGATGATTTTTCTGGCATAATTCACCATGTCCAGAAAACAATGTATGAAATTAAAGAGGACAGTTAAGTAAGAAAAATCCATTCTAGATAAGTAATCCAAAGATTTCTTAGGTCAAAATTAAGAAATTAAATGTTAAATTAGTAGTAGCAAAAGGAAGACTAGAGAAAATGTG
>NW_010285520.1:0-1909 GCF_000690775.1 Eurypyga helias
AAACCATTCTATGATTCTTTGATGTAGTAAGAAGAGAATGATCAGTGGACCTCAGAAAAAGCACACGGCAGCAAACTTAGGAAATGGCAGAGAGAAGCTCTTTGGGAGCAAAAGTAAGAGGAACAGGCACTGCATTTGGAAAGCAGAAATCAAATGCACACTTACACAAGTAGGGACTAGTAGGGCAGGTAGCAGCCCTTAGAAAAGAATCAGAGTATTACAGTACATGGCTAAGTGAATATGTGTCAGCAATAGTACATTACTGACAGGAAACAATTGTTAGAGAGGATAAGGTAATTCAAGTGGGCCCCTGGAGATCTGTAGTCCAACTTCCTGCTCGAAACAAGGTCACCTAGGAGGTTAGACCAGGTTGGTCTGGGCCTTACTCAGTCTCACCATGAAAAATCTTCATGCCTGGACACTACACAGCCTCTCTGGTCAACCTATTTCAAAGCTTGACTGTCTTCATCGTTAAAAAAATTCCTTATAACCTGTCAGAATCAATGTTTCAATTTTCCAGGATGCATTAACAGAAGTAACAATGACTACGGTAATTATTTTAGTCTACTTGTGCTGGTGGAGTCTCAGTTTTATAGTCTGTAGCTTTTATATTTTTTCCAGTTTGGTATAGTGCAATTAAAGTTATACTGACAAGTTGCAGTGCTGAGAGAAGAACAACAAAGGGTGAAAAGAGGATTAGAAACATGATCCTGGAGGCCAGTATGAATGGATGGCGTGGTTAATGAAGAAAAGAAAACGCAATGTAAAGCACTGCACATAAAAAAGTTCTCTTAGGCTGTAAGGGGACTGATAAATCATGCTCATGGACATAATGACAAGGGATAAAGAATAATTGACTTACGCTGAAGTGAAGTTAGGTTAGACATCAAATATTTTTTTTTTAAACAAGGCCAGTTTAGTGTACTCTTCTTCACTAGAGGTAGGTTAAAAGACCAAGTTTACACAAATATCTGCCACCGTAGTGCCTACGCTCAGTCCTCCCTCAGTGCAAAGGACTTCTAGTCCCATGTTTCTGAGAGAGGGCTTGCTGCTATTAGATGGAGAAGAAAAAAAAGATGTAAAAAATAATACTAGGTTGTCAGACAGCCTCTCCGTCCCTCTTACTCCCCCACAAAGGTCTTAAATGCTTACCTGTGTGACCTTACCATTCCCTGTCCATTATGAGAGCCGCCATGTCTTTCTTCATGCCCACTAGTGATTTTCTGGCCTTTACTGAGACTTTGCCTTCTGCAAAACAGTTTTCCCTACCTGTTGTCATGTAAGTGCTTTCTCTTCAGATTGCTACTGAGTGCTGCTGTCTGTGTATTCAGACACAACTTCAGAAAATCTTACTACCATGTCCCTAACAACTCCCACTTCTTCTTCCTCACACAGAATGCCATTTGATAGTGACTGCAAGAAATGAAGATTTGAAATCAGTATTCATTCACTTCAGAAACAAACTGCAGCAGCTGCTCTCCTCACATGGACACTTCCTCTGGAGTGGGAGAGTGCAGACACGATCACATAGCAGTAAGTGCTGATGCCACCACTGTCCTGTGCATCAGAATGTGCAGACACACACCCTCCCCAGCCTCAGGGGAATCAGCATGTAGAAGCAAGTGGAACACAGGATGACCTGCAAGTGAATTTTAAGAGCAGTTTTGGCTGTGAATTTTGCGAGTAAAAAAGCAGAAGATAATTTCTTTCTGAAAATGTGACTGTCTAGCTGGTGAGGTCACTGCTAGTGAATAAGAAGAATTATTCTGAAGAAATAAAGTGCGAAGAACTAATCAGAGCAATTACTAAATTCATATCCGAACAGTAGCTTGTTCTTGTTGCTACATTCTGAGGTAAGATAAATTGAGCTTTCTTGGACCCAGCATCTTGGCTGGAGGCCAGGTGCCCA
>NW_010285521.1:0-1871 GCF_000690775.1 Eurypyga helias
AGGATGTGATTAGGCAGCAAAGTGATCTGAGGGTTGCACAAAATGTGAACCTCTTGGTCACTTTCTTCCTTATTTTATATTTGCAAGCACCTCAATATGTATGGAATAAAGAGTAGATTCCTTTGCATATGCGCCATGAGCACCGTCTTTCATTTAATTTTCTTCACGTCTTAGGACTGTGTTATCATTCAGCTTTGGGCATAGTTTTGGCTTATAACCTTTCTTTACCTATGTCCCCGTACAGTTTTTTGTCACAGAGTTCCTCACTACTTATTCCTTCTATGGGAATTTAGTGAGTGATAAAAATGCAGCTTCTTGCTCAGATAAATAGTCCTCAAAGACACAGATTGAAGGAGAAGATTTATTTGTGTGGGGGCCTGTGTTGTTCAAGGTATTGATAGAGCAAGATAGAGAGGTGCTGAACAGAAGCGACACAATGTTTCCCAATAAAATAACACTATTCCAGGCACTACGGACAATGACTGAAGAAGGTTTTCATGACACTGAGAGAACAGTGCCATTAAATAGCATAAAAAACTTCACTACAGATAAAAGCACAAAGCTATTACACGTGGGGAGACATAATGCGGTGTCACATATAAAAAGATGGACTCTCAGCTGAGCTGACGATTACCCATCAGGAGCAAGGTCTTCCACATGGGCTGCATAACTGTGTGAAAATTTTTGCTCATTTCTCAGTAGTGGTAGCAAGAGAGAAAACAGAAAGAAACAAACTGAATTTGCAAAGGATTATGATTCCAAAGGCAACAAAGTTGATCAGGCATGTGGATGGGCTTCCATAGGAGGACCAATGGTACAAACCCAGGGACTTAAGATAGGAAAGAAGAGAACTGAGTGGTCATACAAATCAGAACTATAAAAACAGCACAGTGTGGAGAGTGCAGAAGGCAAAAGGTGGAGGACAGTGTTTGCGTGTGTGTATGAATCAAATGAAACTACCTGAAGGCAAGGTATTAAAACCCACAAAGACATGTGGGTTCGTCATAAAGTATGCAGTTCAGCAGTGGAATTCCTCGTCACTGCAAACTAAAGATTTACATGGATTCAAAAGAGGCTTGGACATCTTCATGGAGAGAAAATCTACTGGAAGTTATTACAGAGAAGCCCTGTCCATGGTGCAAAGGCCCAGAGTTGTAGAGAAAGACGGGTTCAGAGAGAACTTGAGGATAGCAGCTGTTACCCTTTCAAAGAATGGAGGGCATCCTCCACTCCAAATCCATTTTGTGGCTAGAAAACGAGGCTGCCCGTCGTAGCACACATAACAAATGAGGCAGCCCAAGGAGACCAGGTATGAAAATATAGTTGCTGGAACCCCCCTGCTTTTCGCAAGAGTTTGGATTGCCACAGTAAGAGCACTGGTGAACCTCCCTAGGAAAAGTGGGAGAAATACAGTGCAGCACACAAGAAGGCTTTGGAATCAGGGCCTCAAGAAGTGAAATCCAAGTTAACTAACGTGTGAGGCCAAGAGCAGTGATGCTCTGCTCTGAGACTCTAGCTGTCACCCTGCAATATACTGGCTAACTGGAGGCACTTCTCAGGGAGCTGAAGAGACTGATCTAGAAGGAGGGCAATACACGCCTGTGTTGCCTGGCAAAGCAGTGACCAAGTGAAGTGACCACGGCAGCTTGAGCTGGAGAGGATATGAGATACATTTTTGCAAATCTGCTTGCTTAGACCTCAAACAATGTCACCATCTCTTGGGTTAAATTCAGACGTTGCCAAGCACAAGTCTCATGGAGAGAAAGGTGTGTCCCCAGCAGCCTTTAGTGGGGTGAGCAGGTTGTCTGCTCAGAACAAGGAGTGCAAGCCCTGCTAGAGCACCCTGAGACTATGGCTGCTGGCTATGTGGT
>NW_010285522.1:0-1905 GCF_000690775.1 Eurypyga helias
GGGCGGGAAGAGGTGGGGGCAGCTATTCTCCTAGGTGACATGATGACAGCATCTTGTGGTTGCTGTGCTGGAGTTGTTCAGGAGAAAGCTTGTCTGGGCTGCCAAGACCAGGGGCATTGAGCTCCTACTTGGTTTGTTGTCTTTGGTTTCCTTTCCTGTGCAAACACAGCTCTGTGCAAGAGCTTTGCACTTACCTGTTCAGTGACATGACCTTAAGAAATTAACAACTTAAGCGATATCTCCTACCCCTGGTTTTGCTTTCTTCACCTTCAGCTGGCACCTTTTCCTTTGAAAAATCACACCTTCAAGAAGCAAGGAAACCCACTGCAGCCTAACTTTCCAGTGTTTAACCCCCTGATGCTACTTCTCCTGAGGAAATCTCTCTGGGACCCCAAAGGATGTAATTTCTAGCAACCACCCCACCATTAACAAAGTAACAGAAAGATGCCCTCTTCTCAGATGGCTTAGCAGGCAAAGCTGAGGCAAAAACTTGAGCAAAGATAGGGAAGGAAATCCAGCAGAGAGAGGTACCCCTCTACACGCTTCACCAGACATGAAATTTTCAGATTAGGCATCTTGCTTAAAATATACAAGCCAGAGACTTTTGCACGAAACATGGCTTGTGATGGCCAGTGATTTCAAAGATGTGCTCTCAATGGAAATCCAGCACTGCAATCAATTTGCAGAGATTACCTCGAGGAATAAGAACATATTCAGCAGATAATAAAACAGCCTCGCTGTGGTGCCATGCAAGCAGGGCAGACTGTCAGAAACACAGAGAAGAAAAGCCATGCTTGGAAGGACTCAGAGGCTGACACAGACAGGAGGGATGTGTGTGATGCCTGCATAGGTACCTATATGGGATATATCAAAATACTTGATGGGTCTAAACCCCAGCTCATATACACAAGCGCGGGCCATTTCACAAGAAGCCTATACCCTAGATTTTAGGAAACTGCATAAAGAAACTGCAATTCCAGAGCCAGCTTGTGTGTAAAGCTAACACCTGGGCTCTGCAAAGCCAACCACTCTTATCAGCAGCTAACAGATGAGATGCTCTTTGGAGAGCAGCCCTGCTAAGACACCCAGTCATGCTGGCAGGAGAGTGTGCCAAGCCTTTCCAGTCTCCGTTGGCCTGGATTCCCATGGCTTCAGATGCAAGCAGGTCAGCTTTATTGCTGAGGCTGTATTAATTTTCTCTTCCTCTTGGCAGGAACACCACCTCCAGCTCAACACAAGCCATCTCATGTCACTTTGTGACAAGGCAGGGGGTATGACCCTAACAGCCACATGGCATTGCATGCGTAGTTCCCTAGTTGCCTCAGACACTCTACAATGGAAGCACAATGGTAACAAGGTGAAGTCAAGCCGGGAAGCCTAGGGAATGCTGAAATTACAGCCAGACGTCCACCATTAACTCTGCTGCCCCACTGCACAGCCCTGACATTGAAGCGTTTCATCCCATGACCATGATCCTGGTAAGGTTTCTGCACCGCTCTGTGCATCCCAGAAGCAGAGCTTGATTAGTTGCTGACTACTGGATATTGTGGGGGGTTCCCATGGATGGGAATAAGCATCCATGCAGGGATAAGCGTCCCCATGGGGACCTCCTGGTAGGCAGGCAAAGACTTGCTTGCCAAAGACAGCATTTGAGCACCTTAACCCGACATGCCCCCAGCACCCCAAGGGTGGGTCCCTATCCCTCCTCCACCCCCGGAGGTGGCTCTGGAGGCGGCAGCCCCCTCCCCAAGCCCACAGGTGAGGCCACAGAACATCCCTCCCCACCCCTCCCGGCGCCTCCGGCCCCACGGGTGCCACTCCATCCCTCTCCGGTATGCCCCGGGACCTTCCCATAGGCCCTCAAACCCCAGGTCCGCCCCGCTCGTGACATCCAAGTGCCGCCAC
>NW_010285523.1:0-1913 GCF_000690775.1 Eurypyga helias
TGGTAGCCGGAGTTAAACCACAACATTTGTTTTTTTCTAGAGCTAAATCTGACCTTATATCTCTTGTATGTGCACAAAGCATAATCCCAGCACTGATTTCTGCAAAAAACACCAAGCACTTCCGCTTCTTGCAACCTCAACAAACCTTTCTCATTTGTCTCTTCTACCTTTTTTAACTAACGTTCCAGCAGTCTGACCTGGATGGAAAACATTCATTTCATTACTGTGAGATTAGCACTCTTCAAGATCATATTTTGCAATGGTGTGAACCTTCATCCACATGAGCGCATGCATGGCTGCAGTGCAGCATGGTAGCTTCTGCCTCCATGGCCTTTCTCCACCACAGCAGCTGAATGCCATTATATTTTGTTCCATCCCTTTCTCTTTTTGCCTCCCTTATTTTAAAGCATGGGATCAGTAACGATAATGGTCCAGGATGGCACACAGAGAACATAAATAAATTAAATTGAAATGTGGTTTTGCTGGAGCTCAGAGCCTGAGCTCATTTTCACCTTCGCTGTGTTCCAAACCCTCCAATTAGTTTGCAGATGTGCAGCATTAGGCTCCATAGCCAGATGTATTTTCTGTCAGGGGAAAAAAAATCTGCTTACACTGCAGCCTGGCACCACTTCTCTGACGTGTCCACAAAAGGCACCTGCAAAAATACTATGAGTGTCTTCAAGTCACATCCTGTGGGACTGTTACTCTCTCCTATGCCTGAAGATACGAAAAACTGAAGGGAAAACAAAATAAAGCCAATTATCAACACTGCTACAACAGGCAGAAATTTCACTTTGCCAATAATACCACTGCAGCAATTAGAGGCTCATCTGTTACATCAAGGAAAAAGAAAGGATTTGTAATTCATGCTAATAATTTTTTTTTGCATCTAACATGGTGATTTGCTTTTAAACGTAGAATTCTCAAAGCCGATTGTGATGTGAAAATTGATGCAGCAAACCCTAGTGTCTTATGCAAGCCTACATGACAATTCTGTGACAAAGTAATAATAAATCCCACTTCCTCCATCCCTGGAGCCCACTTTTCCTACACCATTACTTACCTAGTATCAATGCACTTGTACTGTGACGCTCAGTGTCTACAACTGCCTGAGAAGCAGTTTACATTTATCTCCACTAAATGCACAAAAATTGAGTTTTTTTATCAACTGCGTAATTTACATTTAGACAAGAGCTAAATAGCGAAATTTCACCGAGTTTGATATCCAGTCTTTGAATTCAGAAAACTATCAGCAACTTTTGAAACTAGAGCTTAATTCCGCAGTTCTTCCCATCTGATGTACGATGGCTACATAAATTTTGTGCAGTCACTCACTTCCACTGGAGCTCTGCGTCTTGGAAGCTAAAACTACAATGCAATATAGGGGAATGGCATTTTGTGTTCAGTGTTTAAGAGACATTAATAAAAGTAACCTAAAAGACAGATTATAGCTGGCTGAAGACTACATTTTTCTACATGATGCTGTTCAACTGCCTAACATTAAAGGCATTTTGAGGAGGGTGATTTTTGTGGTTAAAGGGGTGGGGTCAGGTCTGTTGTGCCCTGTTAAGCTTTCCTGTATGGGCAGGCTCAAGCGGCTTAAGGTACGACTCCCCAAGGTACAGCAGAGGCAAAGGAGCCTGCAGGACTAGAGCTGTGTCCTTACATCGGAGGGGTCTCTCTCCTTTTCAGGCTGTAAATAAGTAAATGCCTCTCACGTGTAAGTGACTATCGTGATTTCCATCCAGCCTGGGCTGCAGGAGTTAATAGTACTTACCATATACCTGTAAAGCTAAAGGAAGCTCAAACAAGAGCATTTTCGCTGTTGTGCGTACCACATGTTTCGATATTAACCTAATTCTCTCATTATTAACCTATTTTAAGCCCACGAGCCAACCGTATCCTGGGCTGTA
>NW_010285524.1:0-1909 GCF_000690775.1 Eurypyga helias
TCCCTGCCAACCACCCGTTCTTTCCCCCTCTGTGGTTCCAGCTCTAGCACCTGTACAAGTGAGACAGGAGACAGGAGGTCACTGGTCAGGCTGAAAACCAGTCCTCATAAGTCTCGTTCACTTCACGGCCACATGAGTTTTGAAGCTGTAGCAGCAGAAGGGTGGTGATTGTAAAGGAGAGATGAGACCGTTTCTTTTGGAGGATGTACAGTTTACATAAGACTGTGAAACCACACACAACTTTCACGATCGTGTTCTGTTTGCCAGGCCCCCAACCAAGTGACTGTTGAATTTATTGCCAATTCCATCCAAACCTGACAGAGGGGCAAGAGGTTTTGAAGGTATTAAACCTCTCCAAGTTCCATGTAAGTGGTTCATAGAGGAAAAAGTTTAATGCTGTCCTTGATGGAAAAGCTACAGTCTGCACTGCTAATTCTGGGTAGTGCATGATGGCCAGCCAGAACGTGTAACTCAGGACTCATCCACGGCATGTATTGCCTTGTACCCATGCTGTAGCTAGACACGGAAGACGCAGTGATGACATTCAGCTTGTATAGGTGGAACAGAGAAGGTCTGAGCACTTGAAGGGTTATGGTGGTGACTGTGTGGAGGGACACAGATCATGAATCAATCATGATCCAGCTCCTCGGCTTGTGAAACAGCTTGATGGTGTTTTTTATGAGCTTAGTGACTCAGGGTTAGGGAAGAATGGGGACAGGAGAGGATATTTAAAAGTGATTTTTTTTTTGTTCTCTGTGATTTTTTTTTTTCCACTTCATTTTGCCTAGTACAAGCATTCTCTCATGGTTTTGTGTTTTTTGTCTGCTTGCCTACAGCAGGGCTTTTTTAAAAAAGCCATTATTACTCATGTGAAGTTTTGCATAAAGTTTCAGTCTGTTTCCTTTGAATCAGTTTAACTGTTAGACAGTTTAACAAAGGGAATTCAGAACTTGCACTGAAAAAACTCAGTAAATAGCCACACTGAGTTTGTTGTTAAATACATGTATGCAAGAGTCCTGCTACCAAGAAGGGTATTTGAACTATGTGTGGCAAAACTGGGAACGTCTTGCCTCTAGCCAGCGAGCCTGAGCTCCATAACAACTCATCTCTTTACAGCCTAGTGTCATCTTTCAGAGTGACACGGAATCTGAATTCCAACACTTGGACTGGACTTGGGTCAGAATTGGAATTGGGGCTCCTCTGACTTTGAAATGACCACTTTTTACTTAAGGGAACTTAGACTTCTCAAATCTAAGAATACAGTTAAATTTTATTTACACTATCAAGAACATAGGCCTAGACCCTGCATTACTTTGAAACTACATTTGTTCTTCCCTGAGTCCTTTGGTGCACTGCAATATTGGACTGGAATAAAAATCAGCAGTCTTCTACAACCAGAGTACTGGGGGAGGGCGGTGACTGGATCAGCATTAGAGGCATATGGGAGATCTTATATTTTGTGTTTCTGACTATAAATTGTATTAACTAATGCAACTTATGCTGTTGATTTTCTTAGAGCGTGGTCATGGTTGTTTTCAGCGAGGATAAAAACAGAGACGAACAGCTGAAATACTGGAAATACTGGCATTCTCGGCAGCACACAGCTAAACAGAGGGTCCTCGACATTGGTGAGTGTAAGAGGATCTCCAAATGTTTCAGGGAACATTGGAGAATATGGAAAGCTCTAGTGCCTTGCACAGGGATGTGGTAGGGGATATACTGGCAATGGCTGCAAGGCTTGGACCATGGTTTTTAGCAGTGGCTCGTCCCTGCTAGGACTGGGCTGTGGGGTCTATGAAGCAGGATGGAGGCCATGCAGGAGGAGTAATACTCAGTTGTCACAAAGAAGAGCTGGGAAGTCGAGGTCTGCACCTCCTCAGGAGTGGCAGTGTTTGTTTCCTTTAGTTTT
>NW_010285525.1:0-1911 GCF_000690775.1 Eurypyga helias
CTGGGAAGAACTTCTTCCTCATGTCATCTATACACATGTAACTTTATACCTTCTCATATAGGTGGTTGGTTTTGCATTTGGGGCTGAAAGCAAGACCAGCGGCTTACAGTTAGGTGTAGTATGAGGGTCTTCCGTTCGGCTGTCCCTGTTATGAGTCGTGGCTGGCACCGCAGCCTGGTACTTACACAAATCCCTTTCTGAAGTTCACCGAAGTGTAAACCAAACATACCCAGTAGCTGCAGCACAGAAAAGGGATTTATTTGCACTTGTTAGCTTCAGCCACGCAGCCCATTCTCACTCTGTTTTGCCACAGTGCCTGCTGTCAGCTGCTGCGCGTACCCCGAAGTGACGGTTACCGTACTGTGTGGCAGTGCTCTGAAACGCCTTTGTGTATGCCAGTAATCTGCCTTAGGCAGAATGTTTATGTCCTCTAACATAAACTGCACACAGTGCAGGGAGTCAGGCACACAGGTCCCTCAAGTTAGGGCAGGGGTTTGGTCATCCCCTGTAACTCCCATGCTCTGTAAGAACCATTCACCTCCAATAAGCCAAAGAGCAGAACCTCACAGGGGGTGGGAGCGCGATTAGCAGCAGAATGATCAAATTAAGCCATAGCATTGATGAGTTTTTCCCTTTTGCCTTCATCTTTCTGTTTACAAAGGGTATTGCACGTGCTTTCTCTTTGGCAGTTTCACACCGTTGTAACCCCGAGCGTTTGTCACCAGCTGGACTCGGAGCCGCAGCCGGCATGTCTGGGTCAGGAGGTCCACCATTGGTTTTCCAGAGACGTCTCAGCTAAACGTGTCTGTTGAGGGTGGCTTTTAAGAGAGCAGGTTTGATCCAAGACGTAGTGGTCGTGTGGACCTCCCAGTGACGTCAGTGGGTTTTACTAGCGCCCAGCGTCATCCTTCTGGATGAACCACTTGCGAAGAGAGTGGGTGCTGCCTGGCGTGTGGCAGCTTACCTGTTCTCTGCTTTGGTGTTGTGGCTCCACGCTCCCAAAGGGAATCCTTGGCTGGCGCAGCTGCAGGGCTGTCAGAGGGAAAGCGTGGCTGTTTTCTTGGCAGCATGTGTCCATGTACCCCCACCCCACCCCAGAAGGAGGAGACAGTGATGGTAAAGTAGCATTACCTTTCTGGTCACGCCATGGAGCCCAGCAGTGGCTGTCACAGAAAAAAGGAATTCCAAGTCGTGATTTCTGGTTCTCTGAATCATATTAATTAATATTGTTATTGCCATTTTCAGTGAGCTAGTGAGAAAGTCATTCCCCTGGGACTGAATGTCCATGCATGTCCTTGGTTAGTAGGTTGTGTCGCCTCTCGCTGCACTTCACAGCTAGACAGCTGGGCAGACTTGGATCTTCCTGCGCCTGTGGTCGGGACGTCCGTGGCAGCTACAGCAGCTATAGCACCAGCAACTGCAGGCGATGATCATGAGCACCAGAACAGTGACTGAAAGAGAAGCAAAGGATATTGCTTCGTGATGTAGGAGCAATTACTGGAAAATAACCCTACCTCTCCTCCCAGTTGTTTGATGAGAGGCAGAGTGAACAAAGACTAGTTTCTTGCTGATTTTTTTTCCCTATATCCCCACCTCCCTCCTCCAAAATTCCTGCTCCCTTGTATTAGTTATCCATTTTATCTGGACAATCATTGCTGGATATTTCATGATCTTAAGAGCGATGTACTAAACTATGGGGGTATATCTTTATCTGCCTAATGGGCTGCTGTTTCGGAGATGACATCTAGTGACGAAGTAGAGCTGTGTGCCTGGAAAGGATGGACATCCACGTCTCCACATAGTTGTATCAGAATTGGCTTGAGAGGATTTGGTTAGTCAAGCTAGCAGTTGCATCTCTGGAGTGCACGCAGCGTACCCTTCCATGAGGACAGATATTCGTGGCTGGGGTGG
>NW_010285526.1:0-1914 GCF_000690775.1 Eurypyga helias
TGCTGTTCTCAGGCTCTGCTTCCAAAGATGTTTAAAAACTCTGCCCAGAAAGGTTGGCTTCTATGGAGTCGAGAAACGGCAGGTAACCCTCCAAAAACACTAAGAGAAATGTTTTGCAAATATTTATCAAACCCCCTCCACCCAGCAAAGCCCCAGAGGATACTCCTCCATTCTACTACCTTTTAAGATTTGAGCTTAGATTTTTGTTTTCATCTCACCTGTCTTAACCAAGGCCTCATCTCCAAGGCATCAAAACAAGTAGCAGCAGTACATAACACGGCTGCTGGAAGAAAAATCACACCCCTTTGCTTTAATAGGTTAGTCTTTAATTCTCATTGGGACAAAATAAACAAAACAGGACACTTTTAAAAGGCCCAGAAGGGTAGATGCAAGCACAGGGAAATGAAACTCTTCTGAACATGTGGGACAGGGCTGTTGTTTTACTGCAGTTCTGCGTAGCACTTAGTGTAAAGGATATCTGACTTTAATTGAGGTGATTAAATCACCTCTGATTTAATCGAGGTGAGTGCAGTAATATGGCATTATCTCAGTGTGCACCACCGCAATAGTGGAGAATGTATATACATGTAGTCTTCCTCTGGTTCTCTTTAAAAACAATTCCTATTGAATTACATCTTTCAGCACTATTTATCAACAGATTATTGTTTGTGGAAGAATGCTACCTTCCTGCTCAAACTATTCCAAGACTGACTCATATCCTGGTAATTCATTAATACATAATATGATCCCAGTCCAGTAAAATCATTTCGGCACTATACACATCATAAATCCTACAGCATCAACTGAAAAATATATCTCAAATGCTCTTTCTAAACGCTAATGGAACGTTTTGCTTGGCTTCCCATGTACATAATCAAGGGGACAGGGGCAGACAGAGCTGTAAAAGGCAATTTGATAGCAGTATACTTTATAGAGTTTAGCATAGGAATATAAGAGTTACAATACTGAATGAGACCTGAGGTCAAACTAATCTAGTATCTCACTTCCAACAGTAGCCTGTGTCAGAAGCTTCATGGGAAAACAGAGGTGGAATAATCTGTCCCATCTGCCCTCCCCACATTAGGTCTCATCCCATTAGAAATTGATTTAAAGCCTAGATTGTGAGATTTAATATCCTTTCCAAGGAGCAGCAACCAAGGAAATTTGCCTTTAACTGATGATAACACTGTGCTGCAGAGAGGAGAACTGGAGGGGGGGGAAATGTATTTGTTTTCACGTTTCAGCAGACTTAATTGCTACAACCAACATGGGAGATACTATCACTTGGCAAACAAACTTGTACTGGCTAGAGCTGTTTTTACTTCATGCCTGGGGCATTTATTGTTTCTGGGTATGATCTTGCAACCCTTTTTTTCTCACAGAGGCAGGCTGAACCACTATTCACAATCTCACTGACAGCAAGAGTAAGCACCATGTGTAACAGAAAGGCTTTGAGAAGTACTCCTTTTATTGACAGCGTAACATGTTGCTTCCCAGCGGAGTATTTTTTTAATCTGATGCTAGAAGCAATATGGTGCTTGTCATAAGCAAGATAATTTTGTAAGGCTCAGTGACACAGAATGCCTTAGAGAAAATCTGCATAGGGAATGAACATTGTCAGTGACAGGGAAATCATCTTGAATTTTCTTTTGGTGAGCCGGTCTGATTTCCACAAGCAGCCCCCAATATCTCCTCGAGTGCACCACCGATTCTCACTGGTTCCTGAGCTACATTGGCAGCTCTGTTGTTCATATACCCAGCGCCCACACAATTAAACATACTGGGCCAGACTCAGCTGGACCACCTGCAAATCAGCCCATACCGAGTCGATGCATTTTATATCTTACAGCACGCCTGTCTGATGTGGACGAGTGTTTGGGACTCCTCTATAGGGCCAGGCTGGATGAGGCTTGG
>NW_010285527.1:0-1912 GCF_000690775.1 Eurypyga helias
TGTTTTGTTTTGTTTTTTCTTTTTGAACTACCAAGGCTGGAAACAGGACATAAAATATGCAATTACTTGGTTCAAATTCCATTTCAATCCCTTTTTTCTCACCTAGAGAGTGTCTGATGCCTGACATACAGACAGGGATGGTTGCTGTGGTTTTCACCCAAATATGTCACCCAGCTTTTTGCTTCTTTGTTCATCACTTTTGATATTTCTTCCTCATCTTTCAGGACTCCTTTGCTGCCTATTACTCCTCAGATCATTCTTTATCCAATCTTGGCAGATGTAAATACTGTTTGCAACATCCAAGGGCTCTCCTCCACCTTAAACCTAATCCAAAGAGTCATGTTCATGGCTGAAAGCCTCATGGTAGAAGACATGAAGACACAACACAACCCAAAAACTCTCGTGTCTTTTTGTTGTCCCTACTGAAGGGCATGCCAAGCAGCAGCTGAGCAGCATCAACACCAGAAAGCAATTGAATTTTAATTGGTATTGGCTGTGATCATCTCAGTAGGCAGGGCAGATTCCACAGGCAGATTTCAACCCAGCCATTCTCTCTTCAGTAATCAAGGTGACTAGGTTGCAAAAATGGTCACTTACTCTCCCTTAGCCCAGAAAACAGACCTCTTACTCTTACCTCCCCTGCCCCCCTTGCCTTTCAAACCCCCCAGTTTTGCAGCCCCTTTGTGGCACTCCACATTTTGGAAAGCTCGTGTCCCTGGTGAACAGGAGAAACAAAGCTGGAGCACAAGTGATGAAGGTGCTCACATCCACAAGTACTGGTCCCTGCAAGTGTGTACTGTAACCCTTCGTTACCAAGGATGCCTACAAGGTTCCCTCTAGCTAAAGGTGCTTTGACATCCCTTTTTTCTTCCCCCATTGCTGCTTCCTCTGTTTCTCCTCTTTCCTGTCAGCAACCACACAGAGATGTCAATGACCTTTTACAGCTGTTTTTCTTCCCGTGACTCCTGTGTACTCTTATATTAACTGATCAAATGTTGGAGGAGGGAGGTAAGGGTGTTTTGTGAGTTGATTTATATCTTATTGATAGGATTCTCCCCAGTGCTTTTGATACACCCACTCAAGCATATCGATCTCTCTGGCTGTATTTCACCCCCCCACCCCAACCTTCCTTCCTACCAGCCGTGACTCAAGCCGCCTGTGCAGCGGGTTTGTTTTCATGGGCAGACTGTGCCAATACTGACGCTGTGTGCAAGCATCCACAACACTAATTTGCAGAACTGCAATGCAGGTAGCATCAAGATTGGTTTTTTTTAAAATTAAATGTTGAGGATGCAGAATTGGTTTTATTTCTAGCCCAGTCTTATAGAAGGAAAATGCCTAGGGACCATCTTGTGGCTGCCAACAGTCCTAGGATCATGGTGATGGAGAGGATAGGGAACAAAACTGGTTGCCCCATGTCTGTCCACGTTAACCCAGCATGGAGTGTTCCCTGAGCCAGTGTTGTGTCAGGGGATGTGGTGGGACGCACTGCTTCTGGACAAAGCTGAGGACTCCACGGCTTGACAGCACTGACAGATCTCCATGTTGTTTCCAAAAGCTGGAGATGAAAAGCCCAATATTCCAGCCCACTTCCCAGCCCATCATCTTGATTAGATAAAGTATTCTTTGTTTGCTCTCCTAAAGTACTGGGTGGTGTTCCTCCAGCGTGTTTCCCAGTATGGAAATCATCTGTAATCACGAGAAGGTTACAGGTAAGGTGTGAAAAAAATGCCACACTTCCAAAGCAGGTTCTTGCTCTGAGCCAGTGAAAACATTGCAACCTCTCCTGGAGCATACCACTGAAAATCCCCCAAGCCTTCTGGTCAATCAAAATGTTGTTTATATTTTTCAAGATCATGGACCAGATTTTCCTGGAAATCATGCTGTGGCACATGGAAAATGAGGAGGTGAT
>NW_010285528.1:0-1897 GCF_000690775.1 Eurypyga helias
TAACTCGTGCAAATACACTGGGTGCTGTGCCTTGTTGCTGTGTTGGAGCGGGGCTGCTGGCCACAGGGGCTGCCAGAAGTGCTTTTGGCCCGTGAGCAGGGCTCACTGCTGGGGTGCTTTGGCAGCGACCCCATGCAGCTTTGCCAGCCAGCTCTTTGGAGACAAAATGTGGGACAATGTGTATCAAATTCCTCTAGATGGCACAGCACCTTGACAAATCTGGGAACGAACACGCTTGATCAGCGAGAGCCTGTGAACACTTTTACCGTTTATTTGTGGTTAATTGTTCTAATTCCACTGTTACACTGGAGCTCCTTCTTAAGGCAAGGTGGGCTTTTGTGTCCAAAGCCCTGCCTCACCCATCAGCCTCTCACGGCACCTGGGCTTTATGCTGCCTGCTCTGGGCACTCATGCAGGGATGGGGCACGTTCCACTGGAGATCATGTGTTGTGTAAAAGCTGGGAAACGTGAAGAAGGACAGTTTGAATGATGTCTGATTCTTGCTCTGCAGCATGCTAGGGTTTTTGTTTTACTTTTTAAACAAGTAACCATATGTTCAGGATTCGGCAGTGAGCTGCTCTTCAGTTGAGTCCCTTGCTCTCTAACACAGGCAGTTTTTTCATGAGAAAACAGCTTTCATGAAGCCACTGAGTGGCATTGCTGTCCTGTAACAGCAGCCCTGAGAGAGAGACACAGGATAGTTCCTACAGAGCTACCAGCCAGGCTGCTCCTTGAGTTACTACAGGAAAGCAGTCGGACCAAGCGCATCCAGCTTTCAATAACATTACCTCTCCAGCACCAAATTCACTTCCAGTGGTTTGCCCATCTGGTGAGTTCCAGCTTTCTTCTGAAGCTTCTGTTGCATTTTCAGGAGTGGATCATGAATTGCTTCAATTCTCACCTTCCTCGTGAGGGCAGAAGAGCTGTGGGGTTTTTAACCTCAGCTGAGGATGAATACTGATGCCAGATTTCTTGGATTTACTTCTAACTCCTGGGTGGCACCTCTGCCACTCCACCCTGGTGAGCAAGCAACTCCTCTTATCTCCTCGAAAAGCCCTAGGGACTGGTCCTAATTAAACAGATATCAATTATATATTTACCCCTCAGCAAACTCCCCTCCAGGCTCTCTGCCTCCCCCAGTATTTTATCTACAGTTAAAAACGCAGTAATCTGGGGGGAAGGACCTAACCCATACAGTAAATGGACTAAATTATACCCACACCAATACAGAGCACAGGAGATTTAGAGAAGGCTGAACAAATTGAGATATACACCACAGAGGGAATGACATTTCCCTTGACCATGCACCGCTCATCAAAAGATAATGAATATGCAAATGACTTTTGACATGCTCAGAAAGTTGTGGGCCCAGATTGCACCAGCTGTCCTTGAGCAGCATTTTCCCCCAAAGTCACCTTGGCCGCTTCGCTAAGCTGGGAGCGTGTGTAAATACAAATGAGCGAACTGTTCTGCACCAAGGCCACTGCTCTTCTTTAACATGTGAAATGTTATAGATCGTTTCGAGAACACTGTGCTTGAAGCACATGGGGGATCTTAACACACAGTATTTTTAGATGTAATATTTCTCAAGATAGATCTGGAATCAAAATCAAGCAGAGGTCGTTAATTTGTGATTGTGATGGCTTTCTTGTGAGTGACAGCTCGATAAGTACAGAGACTTTATGTGCTAGCTGAAGTGTGAACCCAGATCATCACACTGCTTGTTTCTACTTTACACTGTTGACTTAATTTGCACTGGATGGGCTGCTATACAAGCACAAAGAAAATAGGGAAATGCATGCTAGGCAGGAGAAGAGCAAGTAACTGAGGAGTCTGTCTGCTTTGAGCAGTTGCAATGTTGAAGACTCCCGAGTTTTACTGCACATAGTACACCTTT
>NW_010285529.1:0-1916 GCF_000690775.1 Eurypyga helias
TTTTTTTTTTGGAAGGAGAGGTCTAGCAGGATGCAGCAGAGCCTCTGCAGCTTTGCCGGGGATGGGGAACAGTGGGAAAGGGGCAGAGGGGGAGGGCTAGATGCCAAATTGCAGTGTGGCCTTACACCAGGTACCCCAGGCTGGCAGCACACCGAGGACAATGGCAGCAGGCAGGACAGCTGGGGCCCCCAGCACGTGTCCTGTTGGGGTACCAGTGACCCCCCTGCAGGGCTTGGTCAGCACACAGCCAGCATAACACCCGCAGTGCCAGTGGTAGAATCAAGGGCAAGGATGGCACCCCCCAGCCCACCAATGGCCTGAGGGCAGTCTTACTGAAGCAGCATTTCTCGGTCTCACAGCACTGTAACCACCCTCTCCTCACACCAGCACGGTGCCACTTGCTCCGTTTCAGTTACGGCCGCAGCGCCAAGTGGCACCGGCCCAGGGGCAGGAGACAGGATCTACTCGGACAGGTGCTGCTGCTCACGGTCAGCCAGGTTCTGTGGTGGCAGGGTCCTGGCTGCTGCTGGCAACACTCTGGCCTTCCAGGTGGCCACAGGCTGTGGGAGAAGCATCATGGGTCCCAGGCAAGCAGCAGCTGCTCCCCTCTGGCTGCAGTGTGGTTGTTCCCAACATAGGAATAATAAAGATTTTTTTTTTTCCAGTGGGTGTTTCCTGGCGTCCTTTGGAGTCAGCAAGCAGCTCCAGCCCTGCTGGGCTCAGGGAACACAGACACACATGGGGGAAGGAGGGTGTCCTCCTCCAAAACCAGACCTGGAAAAGCTCAGTCCAGCCTGAAAAAAGCCCATGGGCCGAGGAAGTCGTGTGCCAGGTGCCTCTGGGAGCGCAACTAAGAGTCACTCACCACAGGCAGCCACAGCCACCCTCTCTTAGCTCCTCACTGCACCCCACCAGCCATGGGCAAGGGGAAGAACCTTGAGGCTCAAAATGGCTTTTGTCAGAGCAATGTCAAGGGGGGGCTGGCCCTGGCACCCGCATTCTGCAGCTTTACCCCTTCCATGCTGCAGCGTGGCTCTGAACCACAGCTGGGGTGCTCAGCCCCCTGCCTGTATGTCCCCCCACCACTCCCATGCACCCAGGGCAGCCCCAGCCCTGAGGCAAGACAACACTGGCACAAGGATGCAGCTCCAAGGAAGACAGGAAGATGCTCCAAGCCCTTTGCCTCCAGAGCAGCATGGTACCCACTCAGCCAGGACTTAGGCCATTGAGCAGCCCCTTCCACAGGGATGCCTGACTCCATGCCAGCCCAGGGCAGGATGCTGCAGCCCTGCCCCCAGCCCTCCTGCAAACACCCCCTCCCCATCCCACAAGCGCCTCTCCACTGGCAGTTTCAGCGCTTTATTGTCTGGCAGTCCTGCTACAGCACCCTACCGACCTCCCTGTGGCCGTGGCCGCAGGGGGGATCCACTCCCACATCCCCAGCATGGCACCACAGTGTCCCTGGGAGCTGAAGGCTGCAGGAGCTGCAGCGGTCCAAGAACTGGCACTTAAGGAATCCTGGCTGGGGATGCACTCTGCTCCTCCAACGCTGGGCGCAGGGAGGGGTGCGCGGCCAGGCATGGCTGTGGTCCGGTCCCCACTGGCCTCGCAGCGTGGGTCACTTGATTTCGGTCATCTTTTAAAAACGTGGTTCTAAAATGCCACTGATACTGGGTTCTGACCAGATGCTCTCAGCTTTGTTTCTCAAAAAAACACCCCAAATCCAAACCTTTCTTCCCTTTTATGAGCAGTTTTCAATTTTGGCCAGAAATTGCTGTGCCCACCACTCCTCCAGGTCGATTGGAACAAAGTCTGAAAGAGAGGGAAGGGAGAGGAAAGCATAGCAGAGCAGCTGGAGCATGGAGCATGGGTGCTCCTCTTGAGCCATACCATATGCCACTGGAAAGAAAAAAAAA
>NW_010285530.1:0-1892 GCF_000690775.1 Eurypyga helias
TCTTCAGGAACTTTCATTGCTGTATTCTTATTACAATAGTGAATTAGATATCACAACCCTGAGAGAATTGTGTACAGTTGATGCACACCATACTTCATTTATTTCTCCTTGGAAATGTGATTACCTCCTAAAACTGATTGAGAAAGCTATGATGTGGCTGGCAGGTGGGTGGACATGGAAGGCCTTGCAGCCGGACACTTCCCTCTGGTTCAGAGTCACACTTCAGGGGAAGACTGCCACCGGTGCTAGGAGATGGCTAAGTGGCATCAATCTTTGTACAGAGAAAACGCACGCCTTGATCAAGCATAGCAACACTGGCAAGGTGAGTTGAACAGCCCAGCCTTTTGCTGATTATACTTAATGAACAGTTTGTCATGCAAATGAAGTGAGATGGTGGAGGAAACAGATCCTGCCAAGTGTCCACTGATCTTCAGAGGCCTTAAGAACAGCTAGGAAGTACTACAGGAGGTGAACTTAATGATGACACTGAAATTTGTAAAGCAGCTAAAAAAAAATGCCAGGGTATCTAGGTATGATTTTTGCTGCTGAACAGAGTCAATCACAGCACCAAATTGTAGATGTAGTCCCATAATGTATTGAAAGTGAGCACTTGGAAGCATAAATCTTTGTGCTCAGTTGGGATAGCTCTGTAGAACGGTATGACCAACTCTAAGGAAGTAGATGTTATCCCCTAGGGAACCAGTAAGATGATAATCACTGGAAGTTGGAAGAGCCCTGTGAGTGTTTCCAGTCCATAATGCAACCCTTTTCACTCCCAGATCTCATAGGACCATAGGATTAATGAAGCACAGTGAACAAGTCCAGAATTACCATATTAATAGCTTGTGCCAAAGCCAGTTGAACACATGTGCATTTGTACAGGCCTCCAAAGTGAACACTGATACTAACCACACAACGACACAGTGCAACATCTTGTACAGAGAGCATTTTGTTTACTTGACTTTTAATCATATTGGATACTGATTTGCTTGTTTCAGTTTAAAATATTTATCCCAACTGTATACATCTCAGAGGGGAGAAAAGAAGTTCTGTAATTTATGGATACTTTCAGTCTTTGGCTAGGATTGGTACCTGTGACAGAGCAAGTGTTTTGCCCTGGACAGTAGAGCTCTCAGGTGTCATAATTTTCAGTATTGATAGCAACTGCAGTCGGTCACTTGGCTATCCACCACGTGTTGTATAAAACTGTAGTTCTATAACAGATTTTATCATTAGGTTTCTAAATGTTGATACCAGCATAAAATGTCTATTTTTCTGGGAAATCTAGATCATTCCAACAGGCAGGAACAAAATAGGAGGAGGGGCTAAGGGTTGATAGACTTTCAATATTGTTGAAGGTTTCATTAATACACTCTAAGTGGTTCCCTCTCCTGCACTCCATTAAATAAAACTAGAAGATCAGTATTAATGAGCACTTGGGTATTTTACCTGACTCTGTAGGTTGCTCCTTAGGAATTGCCATCAGCTCTTAAGTCTGTGTCAGTGGCCAGCTTCAGAGAAAGACAAAAAAAGCTTTATAAGATCCAGATGCAGAACAATTTCACATACAGAGGTTTCAGTCTAATCTAGTAGCTTGATATTGCTATGAATGGAAACAACCGTTTTCTTTATCTTTCATGTTATACCAACCTGTGATTTGGGGTATTTTTACAACCTCTCTGCAAGTTCTATACTTCTGCCTTCTCCTTAGCTCTTGGCCTCAGCAACACTCAGAGACAGCACAGGCTGTAGTGTAAGTTACGCAGGTGATGAAAGTTATTTCCTTACAACTAGTTTAAAATGGCTACATGGCAGTGTAGGTAGTTGGTGGCACTTTCTGCTGCTCCTGTGCCAGGAGAGGAAGAGAACAGGAATTTCCTTCTTTCTGAATA
>NW_010285531.1:0-1930 GCF_000690775.1 Eurypyga helias
TCTGTGATTCTGTGATTCTGTGACTCCACAATTCCATTTTTTTTAAAGCCTTATGGATACCAGAACCTAGTAAGAATTTTTGAAAAATGAGACCTGTTACATGATATCTTACAAATTTGGATACTCTTAACTGCTTGACAACACAATTACAAAGATACAAGTGAAATGGAATGCAAGTAATAAGAAAGCAAAATATTTAATTTTTACACAATGCTAATTATTTTCTGGCATTCATTGCTACAAGCTGTGACTAAGATAAAGTTCGTAGTATTAAAAGATTAATTCTTTATATTACTGAGGATACACTCTTAGATAAGATAAATCCCCTCAGGACAAGGAGATAAAACTCTTAATGTTTCCAAGCATAACTCAACTGTGGAGAAATTTCCTTTGTGGTTGGATTAAATTTCCAGTCAGGTTTATGTGCTACTTAGCTAACATGATGATAAAGACTATTTCTCACCTTTGCTGACAGTTAAATTTGGATTAATGTCATATTAGAGAACTTTTGCTATAACTTTAGTTACAACCTAATTTTGACTTATTGTTTACCAAGCACAGGGAGGTTCTTTATCTTTCTTGAAAGCATTTAAAAGCATTTGGGGTTGAACAAAGTCTTCACTAGATGGATCATCAGATCTGTCATGGAGATTACCACATTTTCATCAAAATAACCCAAACTGTGCTGAAAACATTGTGAGAGTAGCACACTTTGGAAAATAATCCATTTGGAGTTCACTACTGATTAAAACTTATGTAAATTAATTAGCTTTAATTTAGGAATCCTGTACTTTATCTCCTTAGGAAAATCCAAATATTTCCTAGTTTTTGCAGGCTGGTAGCTCATCTTTCTCACAATCCCTATTATAAAGTTCATTACTTTTTCTGCTTGAAAACTACAAGTTAGTGTTCAATTAAAAGTTTGATTAGTGTCATGTCTTTATTTTTTTAAAGTATAAAATCAAAATGAGAGAAGACATATGAGTCTGTACATACCAGCATCTTCTAACAAGTTCGTAATATATCATTCATATCTAGTAAGAAGATCAGTATGTCCTAGCCAGACATTCAGGTTTTGCTATGTTGAAAATACCTCACAGTATTTTTTCCCAGCTTTTGATTTTTATTTGTCACATATAGGTAATGGCATTAAGCTCTTGATCCTTCTTTGAGTCTTCATGTTCCTCCTTTGGAAAGAAACAGGTGTACCTGACAGCAGACATCACATATTCGAATGCTCAGAGATTATAGTTGTTGATAAGCAAAACCAGGGAGGATTACATAAAGCTGAAAACATCTTAGGGTATAATTTTAATATAAATTAATATAAATATATGCAAAATGAAAATTACAATGACATCTAAACCTCAATTAACTTGTAAGCCTGACACAGTCTAACCTGAAACTCTTTTATTCCTGCACTTAAAGCTAAGATTTCTAACATAGTTGCTATCTTGCTTCAAAATTAAGGGTGGGGTTCTTTTTACTTGTATCTTTTTCTTGGTTCATTGACTTTGCAAAGTATGATATAAAATAGTCCATTATCAGCAAATAGTTGCATACCCACATGCTCTTTCAGTATAATATTATCAGTATAATATTTTAGTGAGCAGACAATTACAATTTTTCTAGCAATTACTTCCGGTAATTGGCTTTAGATATATAATCTTCATAGAACTCACATGTTCCTTTGTTAAAAGGTTAACTCTCAAAATGAGGCATTCTGTGTATGTTTAACAGAGCATTTTACTTGCCTTGGTGGTTTAATATGTGCAAAATAAATACTACTTTATTTTTTTATGATTCTATAAAGATTCAACGGGAATATAGAAGCAATGAGGAATATATTCATCGAGGCTATGAATGAATCTTCTTTTAGAGAATTCTTTGTATTTGTTGTTGTCTTGGTTTAACCCCAGCTAGCAATTAA
>NW_010285532.1:0-1916 GCF_000690775.1 Eurypyga helias
CTTGCTGTTGCCTGGGGCACCAGGATTCTTGAGGGGGAAGGTTGAGAATGTATCCTGTCTGTTCTGATAGTCTTCCTAGATGGCCCACCCTGAGCGCAGGCATCGATAGGGAAATCAGGAGGAATTGGTGGTGCCATGCATGCGTGGCTAGTTAAAGGACCAACAGACAAATAAGAGGGGCACTGTCACCAGTGTAGCACAACAGGATGTGGAAAACAGTTTGTGTTGTCTCTTTCTGAGTAGCTGAGAACAGGATGGGACCCTCCAAGCTTCCTGTATTATGTTTATAATTTTCCTCCACTTTTCCTTGCATACTCTGCAAGCTGTTGGTATCTTGACTGTAACTCGTCTACAGCAGGGAAATGGAATTTTTCCTGAACCTTCATTTCCCTTTTATTACAGTCTACCAATCTTTCCTCTTCTGTCACGCAGAGATAAATATTGATTTCAGAATTAAAGACCATGTCGGGACTAGACGCTCTAATTTGTCTTAATAATTTCATACAGCTTGTTTCATATGATGAAATTAATAAACATCTCTCATCTCAGTGTATGCTCCGTGGCATGTGTAGGAAACAAAGCCATCCTGACAGCCACAGCTGTGCTGTTGTCCCCTTGGCTTGGGGAGGGTGTTGCTGAGCCCTGTAGTATTGGCCAGCAATGTCCTGCCTTCTCCCAGCAAAGTACCGTGCTGTAGTCCAGACCTGACTGGTTCAGGAAAGTCTGTTTAATTCCTTCTCCTAAATCACTGTTCTGTGATTAGAACCTTTCAGTTTATCCAATTAAAGTAGCAGGCCAACAAAAGTTTTGGCAGATTGAACTTGTGTTTAGTAAGAGAGAGCACTGCTTCTTGTAAGAGACACTTTGGAGCTTTTAGTACTCCCCCCAGGTTTCTCCTTTCTCCCCTCAAATTTGCTAGCACCTACTTTGGCCCAATGTTTAATAAAGAGAATGCTTTGCGGCAGCTTTACAACAGCTAAGTTAAGCAGGAGCTCCCCGCAGTCCGATCAGCCTAGCACTGTCTCTGCCCAGTTTCACTGTCCTTCTCTGAGAGCAAAAGGATCATAAGCCTCATTTCGGCAGGTTCCCATCACCTGAGCTTCAGCATTTAACTGTACTGGGGACATGTTCTCTCTTTGTCCACAATGCCTGCCTTCTGCAGTCAGCTGTGACTTTTAGGGGGCTGAATCCACCTCTTGAAGTTCTTCTGCCGACTAGAGAAAGCTTAGGGAGTCAGAGGTCCTGCACGAGGAGAACGATGGGGCCATTGACTAGCTGACATCAAGAGAATTCGTCCCCTTATTTGTGGGGGACAGCTGGAGCACCTGTTTGAGCAAGGAACTGTATTTTTTAGGATCACACCAAGCAGCCTGGGAAGATGCTTGGATTGTTTCCCTTGCTTCTCTCTGGCAGTTCCTGGGCATTGTGCTGCCCCTCATGCTATGGACAGAGAGGGAGGAAGAGGAGGCTGTGTTGTGCAAAGGACTGCACTGAACCCCTGCTCGGAAGCTGTGCAACCGGCTGTCCTGGGAACACCACCCGCACCCTGGTCACAGATGCTACTTTTCCTGACCTGTAACTGCTCTCCCTTCACAGTCCTGGCCTGCACAGAGTCCTTGTCTGCCTTTGCATTTCACAGCCAGGATGTGACCACTTCTTCCAGTCTCACCTGGACTGGACTAGACCAGCCTTCCTTGTTGATCATGTGCCCTGCTTCCCCACGACGAGAAGTCTGCCTTGCTTCCAGTGAGTGATGATTGACTTCAGTGGTTAGTGTCATGTGCTGTGCTTCCTGCTGCATTGCTGTAACAGCATGTTCAGTCAATATATTTTATCAAAAAAAGGTGCCGAGGGACAGAAAGCATTTAAATTGAAAGTAGTCCATGGCCAATGAGCCATCTCCAACAGACACCCCA
>NW_010285533.1:0-1836 GCF_000690775.1 Eurypyga helias
CCAGGATAAAACCACAGCCGAGACAGACACTGGTTAAAGTAAGCTCATTGGTTTGGCCCTATACACCAGCTTAGCAGGATGCCTGACAGGACAACTACTAAAGGTGTCTGCCTCCCCTCCAAGCAGATAGATGAAGCATGAGTAAGAACTCCTTTCTCTCTAGCATACCAACAACAGGATGAAGGATCTCTGAAGGAGATAAAAGTTCAGGGCACTAATCCCTTCATAATAATGACAGGCAAATTTGTGACCTCAAGTGACTCAGATCACTACCAGTGCTAATGCCAGCTTTCTCTCTTTTCTTTGAAAATTTTTGAAGTAGCACCATGTCCCAGTAACATGTCAAATATCTGGCTGGCTGGTATGTACTGAAGAAGTCCTTTAGAACAGTTTGTTTAGAACATTTGCCATTTTGGCTGGAAGCCGCAAGGTACTTAGACACATACTTAAAGCACAAGCATAGCTCTTCTGGAAAGAACGCGGCTACCCACACATGCTTGACTATGAAGCAAACACTGAGCTACCATGCTCAGCAAAAACCTGCCAAGTCAAGCCCAGAATGCTGCAAGACGTACGTGAGGCTGGCCCAAGTGTCACGGCAAAAGGTAAAAGCACACAGATTTGAACGCCATACTAAGGAAATAATTGCAGGTGCAGGTTAAATAGCAGTGCTGTAAGAGTGCTTCGCCGTGCTGTGACTGATACTTGATATGGATTTGGGCAAATGGCTCTCAGTGCCGTTCTCTAGGGACTCCTAAAAACTTCAGGGCAGTTCTGCTCAGAGCATTCTGCAAACAGGCCTGGAAGGCATGCCAGAAATAATAAATCACCATTAAATTGTCAGTGTCAGTGGAAAAGTAGTGGCACAGATAAGTAATCTGATTTTCTTTGCTTCAAACCTCATTAGCACAAGTCTTTACAATGCATAGGTTAAGCCCCTCTTAATACTGCGCAGGAGACTCATGTATTCCTGAGTCACTGATAAACCAGAGAAACTATACAAGAAACAAACTGCCTGCAAACAGACAAAGGTTTTGATTTGAAAGGTGTCAGATAAAACCAACATTGACACACCTTTAATCCTCTCCAATTAAACCCTTGTTTCTTTTTTTCTGCCAAGATTTTCCTGTAGAATCCTCCGTTGATGATGGGGACCTCTTCAAATATTCACAGCTTGATTCTCTATGGGAAAGGAGTGCTCTCTAATTGAAGGGTAGGAGACACTGAGTTCATAGCCTGTTAAATGCCAAATTATTTTGCAGTATTTGGTGTGATACAAATTTTAATACACTTTGGCAACAGGAATGCACTTGCCTCCTACAGAAAAATGATCTTGCCTAATTGCTCAGGTAGTAAATGAAACAGCAGAACCTTTTCACTTGCTAGTTAATCTCCAGGTGAACACTCTCCCCCTCCAGGTCCTTCATGTTACTGCCCCAAAGGCATGTTTAGGTCACCTGTCCGCTGCCTCCCTGCTCTTCCTTTGAGGTGACTTACCTTGGGTCCAACACAAATTGGCCCAGGAATGCAAATTCACCAAGCCATTTGGAACTTTTACCCTTATCACCTCTCCCAGAGATCACTTGGTTTGAGTTAAACCTTGGCTTCTTGCAGCAACTTCTGCTTTCGGGCCATGGAGATTGTGCCACTATTGCTATGCTCGCCCTGCTCTGAAGGCATTGAGATGACTGCAGCCCACAAGCTTCTCTCTAGGTACGCGTTGTATAGCAGGCCCTAAGCCCTGTTTGTTAATGACAAACAAAATTCTATGATTCTCATGGATTTCCCTCCATCCTTTTAGGTTGTAACACTGTACATTTGCCCCTTGATTCCTAC
>NW_010285534.1:0-1923 GCF_000690775.1 Eurypyga helias
AATCCATGTCTCTCCAGTTTCGAGTTTTTTTTGTTAAACTGCAGTCAGAGTTGGAATCCAGATGCTATCAATTACTATTATAACTGATGTAATTTCTTTCCAGTCATTATCCAGTAAATACAACTGGCATAACAAGTATCTTACTGTCAGTGAAATTGAGCAGACACTGATATTGAAGCAGAACAAGACTTTCAGTTCATTCTCAACATTTCTTACTTTATCAGTATTGCTTATCTCAGTTTGCTCCCCCACTTTGAATAACCACTCCTAGTATTCACACAGAAAATCCTGACGTACCTGACTTGTTATTTTCTTCTGTGTTATTTTAATTATTTTTTCTCTTGTGGACACTGGGGAAGAGATTTGGAAGGTTTGTCTAATTTTCCAGTGTTCATGAAGGAGCCAAATGTTGAATTATAATTATCTCATTGGGAAGTTCAGAGAGAAGTTCTAAAGATCTTAACACTCAGTTACTGTTAAAACTCAATAGGCATTGGTTTATATTTTTACTGCAGTGATTATGGTCTTTTTATAGTATTAAAATTTTCACACTCACATTTCACATTCAATTCCACCAAATTTTGAAACTTGATTGTCTAAAATTAAAGGCATTTGTCTATACATAAACACCTGTGATAAGAAACAGTCTTCTATCAGATACTTATGGACTTCCCATATTGGGTCTGTAGGTAAGTGGATTTCTCATCCCTTTTCCAATTGAAAATTATCTAATTTTCAATGTAAGTTAAGTCAGTGCTTAAATATTTTGTTGAATTAGGCTATGCTTACTTGCTTGTTAAAAAGAAATTATTTCTTTCTATTTGATTTGATTCTTTAAAATACAGAGGAGCTGTCTAGATTGTGTACTTGCACAACAGCAAAATCATCTGGCCAACTTTCTTACTCAATGATACTTTTATATTTTTCATAGTTTGTATAAACTAGGATTTAAGCAACTGTGAGTACATGCAAGGAAACATAAATCACACGCTACATTGCACATCATTATAGATTTGTGCTCCCATTTGGTACAATGCCTAGCAACCCAGAACTGGCCCAGCTTCTGGTAACCAAGCCAGATGAAGATAAATCCTCTTTAAAGCAGGAATTCTCAAACTTTTAACAAACTAGTCACTAATTGCAGGATGTAAGACAATACAAATGATGTCTTGCAGACAAGATACAAAATGATGTAGCAGAAAAATACCTCTGCAATATGCAGGTATGCACTAACAGCCCTATTTTGCCTGAGGCTGCGTATCTCATCCATGCACTTGTAAAGCAAATGAGAGGAGCAGAACTACATTTTGTTTGAGCTTCGTCCTGGGATGGCCGGTAGTGCATTTGGAATGGTGACTGAAATGAAGCACAGGATAAAAATGTTGAGTAACAAAGGTTAGGGGATAACCTTCCTGATATATCAGTAAAATATCATCCATTTTTTGATGCCTGTGATCATCTAAGGGCTTCTGAGACAGGCGTTTAGGGGTACAGTAGATTTCTCTAAAATAATGTATTTTGAAGGAACAGTGAAGGAAGATTTAAATAGCCTGCTAGTTCTAACCACATGGAATTATCTATTCAACATAAATTATTATTACCTTGTATCTATGATACAGTATATGTGTTAACATTTGTATAATCAGCAAAGCATTTACCCCTATCAACAGACTGTACCCTGATTTTCTAGTTATTCAGTTGAACTCTCTTTAATGCTCCATTCCCAATGAACATATCTTCAGTGCTCACTCTGCGTCAATTTAACAAATGCTTCTACAAATGAGAACAGTCAACGTTCTCCCATTACTGATCCTCTGCCATTGTTTCCTCTTCAGGACTTTTCTTTGATTTTTTCCAAATGAGAGACTTTGAACAGCCATTTTCATTTCTGCTATAGCTGAGCCACTTCTTAAGTGAGTAGCT
>NW_010285535.1:0-1904 GCF_000690775.1 Eurypyga helias
AGGAGCTTCAGCTCTCCCTCTCCAGGGACTCCTTTGCCCCTAACATTTTAGAGTGCCCGGAGGCATCAGATTGCTCACTTCATGCTTAAAGACAGGCAACATGTGTGTTTCTCTTAATAACCCCAAGATACAGAGTCAATGAAAGGGTTGTGACTTTAGCATTACACTGAACCAATTTTTTCCATCATTTTTACTTTCCGTTATTTATATATATATTTACAGACACGTTTGCCTTGCTTCTGGCTTGTTATTCATAAGGAAAACTCCCAGCTCTCTTTACCTCAAATCTACTGGTTTTAATTATGAAAGCTTTTATTATCTTTCCTGCTCTCCTCTGCATTCTCTCCCAGTTTGTCAGCTTTGCTTTCAGAACAGTTGTGGTTGCAGATGACCAGCATCACAGTAACTCCTGTTTGCACTTTCTTTCCAAAGGACAGGCCCAGAGATCAGAAGAGGTTAACTGTGCTGACATGTATGCCCAGCTTCAGGAAAGCCAAAGTCGTCACAGACACACCGCCACAGCTACGTGGAAAAGATCAATTCCGTGTATGTCACAGCATTTCGGGCAGCCTTCCAGTCTGACAGCCTGGGAGGATCCATTTCAAAACAAACAACAAAGGGAAGATGTAGATGGGAATCAAAGGCTTTGAAATAAAACCCGTGCAGCACCCAATGGGTCACAGGATTTGTGAGCTATTTTACCTCCCAACCCTTGCACACAAAGCAACATACGTATGTGCCCTAAGAATACCTTGTGTCCTGGGACCTGAAGACACAGCATGGGTCTCAAAGTCCAATGAACGCAACAGCTCCAGGAAGGACGTAATAAATCCAAACCTGGGATACATAAAGAAATGCTATAATTACATTCCAGGTACAGCTGAAAAGCTCCTGCTTGAAAACCCTTACATTCCTGCCTGGAGAGCATGCAGACAATTTGGAAGAACAGGTATCCCTCTGTTGTGACTACGGCGTTTCTAGTACTCAGACAGGGAAATACTCAAAGGGGAAGGCTGTGGCTCATTAGCTGAGCCACATCTTGAGGATATGGAAAACCCCGGTTTACCTTATCTGGGCCCCAAGTGAGGTGTCTATCCATATGCCCAAACCTGTGATCACTGAAAAGGCAGGAGAGAAACTGAGCCTCTCATCAGTGCTCATCCCCAGCAAGAATTATCAAAT
Source organism: Eurypyga helias (assembly GCF_000690775.1). Taxonomy (NCBI): domain Eukaryota; kingdom Metazoa; phylum Chordata; class Aves; order Eurypygiformes; family Eurypygidae; genus Eurypyga; species Eurypyga helias. The sequence continues at coordinate 1,183 of NW_010285535.1, forward strand.
CAGCCAGTATCAAGGTAAAGAGGAGAATCTGTAAGGATGAAAGAACCAGTTGGTGAGTTATGTGACAGCAGGGAAGAGTTTCAAACAGGTATTTAGGTTTGTTTTTATTCTAGCCCTCTGTTCCTCCATCTTCATGCTCATTCCAGTTTTCTAAACATCAGAGCACAGAGAAAAGCAAGTTGGCACCTCAAACACTAAAATACTAGGAGTGACATTTCAGAACACCAATACCTTATAACAACAGACAAGTGAAGACAAGTAAAAGGAGCCAGATGCTCAAGCCTTGAATGTTGCTTGGGCCTATGCATCGGGCTAAGCTATACAAGTGCTTACATTAATTGGAACCCAAATTCAAACACTGCTGGGCACTCATTAACATTTAACTTGTGTCAGAGCACAAAGAGCTGTGCTGTTCCCTTTGTGGCATCCAATTAGGCCCATTAATTAGTCCCTATTAATACACAAACCCTGGCTACCATCAGCCCCTTTCTATTGGCAATTTATTCACAGCAAAGGTTCACTCATTCTAGCTGCTCAACTTGTCTTTTGCAGAAATCTAACAGTTGCTTGTGGACAGAAACAGTCATACAGAACCAGAAGTAAATAAAATAAAAGCTATACCAGCTTTAGCACAGAACTCAGAGTGTGATCCAGAGGTCACAGAAGTCAGTGAAACCACTACAATTGTCTTCCATGGGCTCTAGATCAGGCTCCTGAAGAAC
>NW_010285536.1:0-1920 GCF_000690775.1 Eurypyga helias
AACCGGAAGTGACTCCGGGGCGGACGCTCGCCCCGTCGCAGCGCCCCCTGGAGGGCGGGAGGGTCCGAGCCGCCCTGAGGCGCGGGTGAGGGGCTCCTCACCTCGGGTGACCGGCAAGAACACCCACGGTGACGTCAGTCTGGGGAAAACCATGCACAAAGGAAAAGAATTCCCTTTAAAAAAGGTGCTAGATCTGTACGAAACATTTCATTTGGTATGAGAAGCCCACAGCGGCAAGCAGACGCTACCGGAATGCTGCCAGCAACTCCTCTGCTTTGAAAATCTTCCCATTTCCATTGTCAGAATTTGACAAATGCTCCTAAAATTACATATCAGACCTGAGGGAATTGTAATTATCTTTTTTTTGGAAAAGAAACATATACAGCCCTCAAGCTCGGTGGCACTGGCCAGCCTGGAATTTGTTCTTCAGTTTCTGTCCTTATTTGTAATCCAGACAACACAAAAACTGTGAAAAGAGAACTGGATGGCTCATAAGAGACGAGACGGGAAGTCCAAACCAAGAAGGAGACATCAGTGGGATGTACACGCCCTTGTTGCAAAGGACACAAGCAGAAACCCCCCCCATTCCAGTCCCTCAGACACACCAGGTACAAAGGAGCAAGAAGCAAGCCCTCTGCAAGGCCTCGAGCAAGACTGCACGGCTGTTTTCCCCACAGCCCAGCCCAACCAAGCCAACCTGCTGCGTCCCACTGGATGTGCTACCTGGTTTGCATCCTTCTACCCAGCTGTGCTCCGGAATTGCGGTTTCCCAGGAAGATCCCATTTGGTAACTGAAAGCTTTGGTGACTGAAAAATCTCGAGGATGGAGGTTTTTGCCTCAGGCCATGAAAGTGAGTCTTTCTGAATTTGCATGCAGCCCAAAATAGCAGCGTGTGAACCTGAAATGCTGTATGTCATCCATGGGGAACGCGTGAATTCAGTGCAGGGAGGGGCATAATGCTGTCAAGGAACCTGTAATAGTGAGCGATGAAACGATTGCCCAAGATCACCAAACAAGCAATTAGAAACGCCAGAACTAGCACCTTCAGGTGCTATTCCCAAACCTCAGGTTTATAGTCTTAACCTGTTGGCAACGGAGGCAGATGCGATCTTTATCTGTTTTGCAAGGTGACCCAACTATGCATCCATGCTCTGTAACGTGTGAGCCGCAAGAGGCACGGATATAGGTGGTTGCTACTAGGGTAGAGTGATAAGAGCATCTGTAGCCCAAATTCCCCATAAATTCAGGCATGAGACAGCATTCACCATTGAATTCATCGACCTGAGGTTTGGACCGCTTTCTTCATGTAATGCAGTTACCGACTCAGAGTTCAAGATGATGCTCTATATTTCACTACTGTACTGCAGATTTTTTTGGCCCTGGTCCTGCAAATACATTCTCCCGTGCTGAAGTGTCTGCTTTTCCACACATACTGTCTCCACTTCATGGCAGACACTTGGTTTCTTGCCCATGCCATCTTTTGTTCTGTCTATAGAACGGAGATGCTGTCTTTGGCTGCTGTCACCATCGTTAAATCACGGTTCTCTTTTCTTCCCTTTCACCTTCCACTTAAGGCAGCCTCACTGCTCCGAAGTGTCGAGCAACAATCGAGACATCCTAGTAATGACTGGGAAGTGCACAAATTTAGCTGCCATGTCTATTGGAGTGCATTAAGTGTCTGAAAACAAGAGTTTTGAGGACTGATCGCAGGCCCAGCGAGGCCTTGACGTGGCTGTGTCGTTCCACACGGACAGCTGGTGTCACGGGAGTCACTGGCAGTGACACTGCAGCCCTGGCTGCTGCCTGCGGCACATACAGACCAGCTGGGCGAGCGCAGGCATATTCCAACCGACCCAAACACTTAAAAAAAATGATTTCCGAGAAAGCTATTTTCAGGCAGCACAAAACGCTGACTCCTG
>NW_010285537.1:0-1933 GCF_000690775.1 Eurypyga helias
TTTTTTTCTTTTTTCCCTGCCTTTTTTCTAATGTTCTTATGATATTACTGAGTAAAAATTTCTAATAAAATTCATTATTGACAATGCTGTTGTATTACACAAATTACTAAAGGTCTTTATCTAGCTGCATTTCCCAGCCTGCACATACAGAAAATGTCTCTAAGTCCTGATTCAGCAAGCCACTGCTCATTCTAATAGTATTCTAATCCGGTCTGCTGAAATTCAAGGAATGAACCAATTCAAACGATAAAAACCTAACCTGTGAAATTCCACTAAGCTTCTCCAACTATCCCATCTAGTCTGTTTCTACTGGACTGTAAAACTCTCTTGCGCAATAATTAAAGTTATTGGCATTTAATATAGTATAAATATATTGACTATTCTTAATAATTAAGTCTATTCTTATCACACAATGCAAGAAAGCAACAGAATACATTACTGGTGAAATTAAAGATCAAGCCTAATGTTGTACACCTAGTAACTATATTATAATGCTTATATTTGAAATATATTATAATGCCTACCTTTTTAATTTCAGGTTGCCCGAAAAGGTTATTTTGACCTTTGATACCTTCCTGAGACTATGTAGCACTTAACACACAAGAAGTACTTCTCTGACTATTCCAGCAACATCTAACTTCAATATTGTTATTATTTCAAATCAGAGCAATTAGATGAATTACAGATATTATGTGACTGACTTCTGAAAACTATGACAGTAAAAGGAGGTACAATTTTGTGTCAATTTCCAAATGGGGCAAGAAGGCAACCAACAGATCGCATCTCCCTCTTCGTAAAGATAAGAGTGGGATGTAATCACTCTCCCTATGGGGTACTTCTGATTAAGATCAAAGGAGAAGACTTCTGATAAAAGAACGTTGACAGTTCAAGTTACTGTCACCTGCATGAACTGAATGAAATGTCTCAAGCGCAGTCTTGCATGAATCTGCAAAAGCAGGAAGATTAAATCACTAGGAAAACAGCATGCTTTCTAAAAAGCTGATTAGTCATGGCTATAAAATAGTTAAGGCTCATTTGGATCTCAAGTTCTTCTTGACTCCAATAAATAACTTAGATTGCAGACTAACACTCAGCAGAACTCTCCATCAGATCAGTGAAAAGTCAACTGAAATTAAATTAAAGCAGGCAATTAAAAGCTCTCTAAAGCAACACCTCAGTTGATCCTATATGCATGACAATTAGATTCAAGCATTTCTGCCATCTCAGCTCTCAGTCACATCCACATTACTGCAGTTCCATTAGCAATGAACCACAATCTAACAGAAGTAACTAAAGAGAGCAGATTTTAAGTCTTAAGTATATTTTGATTTTTGAAGTTACAGAATCTATTTTAAACAATGCAAGGCTTGAGTCAGCTATATAAAAAAACTATGCACTTTGGGCTACAGAAAATTTTAAGTGTTTTACTTTGTATTTATGTATGAAATAACAAATTTTGCACGTTGTACTACAATCTTTATAAAAACGTACGGAATAAGCTACTACAACAAGCAAAGTTTGTGTAGGCCAAATTGCAGCACATAAAGTGTAAGTAAATACAATTTATGATTATATCCTATTTTCTGAAAGCCACCAAAGTGTAAGACACTTCCCTCCTCCTCCCAAAAATTGATAAGGGAAGACAGCATCTTTTGTACAGAAGAAATAGAGTTCTTAGCCTCAGGCCTACAAAGACTATAAAGTCCCCTGTCTGGACAACAATGCAGAGCACCATTTTTTCATATTTCTCTTTGTCTTAAACCCTGAAATTTTAGTCTGTTCCTAAATTCACCTTTTGTTTCACTGCACAGCCTGCTGCTACTTGATCTAACTTGGTCCTGCTCGAAGCAGGGGACTAAAACCTATGACTTCCAGATGTCCTCTTCAACCTAAATTATTCTGTGACTCCAGATGCTCCTTGGGCTGTGATGGG
>NW_010285538.1:0-1931 GCF_000690775.1 Eurypyga helias
ACTGTGAATGATCAACAGTACTGAACAAGGGTTAGGAGGGCTCTGGAGCCTCCGCAGGAGCAATCATTTCCATATTAGCTTGCTTTCTAAGTTGACAACAACTAAATCTGCTGATAGGTTAGGATGTAATTGGACTATAACATTTTGCTGTTTAATTCCACTCTTTGGAGAGATTGTTGCCACAAGGTATTCATCAATGGCCAGACTTGTTTGTACGTATATGTCATTGTTCAATTTTATTTCAAAAAAAAGGCAGTTTGTTTACAGAAGTAGCGTTGGAATTCTGTATTGTCCTCTTTGGCATATGTGGCAGAACTGAGGAGAAGTTTTGAGTTGCCTCGGTGTGAAGATGAAGCCCTGTCCTGAGCATCTTCATCTTCTGATGGTACCTGTCCCTGGCCCATTGAACTGTTTCATATATTTGTGTTGCTTCAGTGTTGGAGAGTACGAGATAAAGAGTGTCTGAGCTTTGTCTCTGTCTAGAAGTATAAGCAGTCCTGCAACCAGGACTTTGTTCTGCTGTACCCTGCTCCTGTGGCTTTCTTGCACATCCAGACATAGTCACAGTTCTAGATGCTGTGTGTATTTGGAAAATACAACAAAACACACGCACTTCATTGTAAAAGCAGCTTTTTATTATTTTATATTAACAGGCAGCCTGTTGTTCATAACGAGTAAATTCAGTGCAAAATCCCATCTTTTCAGAATGTGAAATGAGGAGACTAACTCTGGAGTTAGTGTAGCACTACAGCTGTCAGCAGACTCAACAGGGGTGCCAACCGGTGTCAGTATAGCATGTTTTAGATGTAAACTGCCAGGAAAAATGCATTCTGAAGTTTCATTACCTTATTTCTGCCTTATAATTTGATCATAAATATAAAGAAGAGCTTCGTACTGAGGATAAGTACCAGAAATAAATGTTATCCAAAACCGGGAGCAAGTGAAAAATAAGGTAATTGCTTTGTCTTTATCTTAACAATTACCTAAAGTGTCATTCATGTAAAGGAGCAATACCGCTCATTTATATACAGATTCACTAAGGTGGTGTAAAAAGTCTCGTCTGTTCCGACTGAGGTGCTTTTCCCTCCCCCCTTCCCCAAACAATCCCTCTGCTGGTCACCATGCTTTGATCTTGTAATCTAAAACCATATTAAATCAGCCCATCGATCAGGCAATACCCAGGTCACCTGATGGAAGCTGAAAAGTTAGTCTTCAGACACTGTTTGTCCTTGGCAACTAGTAGCCTGGTAACTAGGAAGATCAGATTGGCTTCATAATGCAGCCTGCGTGAAGATTTCTTCACAAGCAGGAACTGATTCATTGATTGCCCATAAACATAATCTTATTACTTTTTTGTACAGTCTTTATTTCTGTGTGGGTCCTTAATGTTTGTATTAAATGTGATTAAGAGATCATTGCGTTTCTTGCAGAGGAATAGAAAACATTTGGAACTGGGGAGGCATGGAGAAATTTTTAATTTAAAAAAAAATCACTTATTTTCCTTCTACAAGCCTTTTTGGCTTTGTTGAGTAAACGTTATCTTTAATATTTTTTTAATTATTTTTTTATCAAAGTTTCAGTTACCTCATCGAGTGTGTTTACTTATTTCATTGTATAATCTCCAAATATGTTTTTCTTACTATAAAATACAATTTGAAGACACACTTTAGGAAAGGTAATGTTCTAGCAAGGGAGGAGGCATACAGAAATTACTTCTAATTTTTTAACAGCTGTACAGTCTAAGATGGGGGGAAAGTTGAGTTGCTGGGGTGTAAAATAAAATCAACTGTTTTGAACTGTGAGAAAAGTGAATTTCTTGAATACATGCTGCATTTCACTTGTAAACATTTTAACTCTGAGTTTTCAAGTCGAAATGCAGATCTTGTAAGTTGGGTTTGAAAAGACTCAAGGGGAAAAAAAAAAACCCAAAA
>NW_010285539.1:0-1937 GCF_000690775.1 Eurypyga helias
TGGGGAGAGCAGTGCCCATCCATCTGCCCCAGACAGACAGACGGACAGACAGCTGTGGCCCAACAGCCCATGCTGCTCAGGCTGGCTCCATCCTGGTGAGCAGAGCTGGGGGCAGCCCAGGTAGGGCCAGGCTAATCCCCAGGCAGACAGACGGACAGACGGGGCTGTGTCCAGCTCACCCTGCCTGGCAAGGGGGTGCCCTGTTAAATCCCAGGCACAGCAGGTGGAGCGTGGCTAATCCTCCGGCGGAGACGGGCAGCGCCGGGTGCTCTGTGGTTTGGAGGAGAAACACCCGGCCACGTTCAACTGGTTGTTGGACAAACGGACCAAATGTCACCCGGCCGGGTTTCTGCTGGGACTGGGTCCTGCAGGCAGAGAGGAGTTAATGGGTCCACAGCCATCGCAGCAGGGGATTTTCTACCTGTGGAAAAAAATAACTTTGCAATTTCCTTCCTTGTACGGGCAGGGAGAGGCAGAACGGTGGGGTCCAAATTGGCTGTGGCCTTTAGGAACTACCCTAACATCCGCAATTGGAGATTAAAAGAAAGTTCCTGCTGGTTCCCTTCCAGACAAATGAGCCTGGCCGGGTCTCTTTGCTCTTTAGCAGCATCTGCCCACCCTCTGCACCTGATTCCTTCCAGGAGCCTTTCATCTCCCTCCCCTGCCTGCTCCCAGAGCCCTGGCTGATCCGCCCGCGGGCTTAATGGTACGGGAGGATGCGAGTCCCCTGGGAGGGCATCGTGCCCACCTCCTTCTTCTCATCTTTGCTCGCCGGAGCACTGCTCTTCCCCCAGCTCCCCCTCTCCTGCGCCTACTCAGATGGCTGCTTGCAAAGGGATTTTTGATGGGAGGAGAGGAGCTTTCGTTTTCCTGTCCGGGGAAAGCCGTGCTAGGGACTGTGTCCTTATTTCTCTAAAGTCTGTCCCTGTGAGGGGGATGTTAATGATAAGCTGGGTTATGCCTGTGTCTAAGAAGCAGGAACTTGAACTGGACACATCATGATTTTCCATGGAAGTGTGCCTGCCTTCTGTGTTTATTTTCACACCGATGGTGTAGGTAAATCTCGTATCAACAGGTTGTTGAGAAGAAAAACCCTCCTTTCGTGTGCACTCACTGGGATGAGGTCCTTTGGGTGGGAGTTCTACTTGGGAGTAGAAATGCCTTCCAGGTGGAGTTTTTGTCATTTCTCAGCCGTGTCCCGTCCCTGCACAATGCTGCGGCAGAGAGCTCAAAGCAGTTGTCTGAACGTGGTCAGCAGCAGCATCCAGGATGCCCTCGAGCCCCTGAGACACCCACGCAGTACTGGTGGGTCTGGCTGAGGACTCGCAGGAGATCTGTAATCCCTTGGCTCAGTAGCTGGAGGCCAACTAGGACACCCGGGGACATCTCAGGTGACGCTGGACACCTGTGTTTAGGCAACAAAACCACATTTACAGCCTGAGCTGCTCTAACCGGTGACAGTCAGTTCTTCAACTCCTTCCTGATACAAGGTGATGCCTCCCTTAAGGCTTTCTGCATCCCGGGCTGAAATGCAGGAGTGTGTAAATAGCACAACCCTGCCCGTGTGTTTTCCCATACTCACTGTGACCATTTCTTGGTGCCTCGTTTAGGTGGACCAGTGACGTGGCTGCCTCAATGTGGCATCGTGGTTGACATGGCAACACTGAACTCCGAGAGGGATCTGAGTTCAAGAGGTGCTGACAACCCAATTAGTGAGAACAGAATCCCTCTGAGGTATCCGGTTTTGGCCACCCAATGCATATTTTTGCCTGTTGGTGTCTGCCTAGGGAGTGTTCTGTGCAGGATGAGACCTGGAGAACATCCTCCAAGTCCTGAAGTTCTTCTCTTCCTATGTGTAGACCCAGAGCCATCAGGATGAGGTGAAGATAATAGATAAAATATGCTGGTGGCTTATTTGAAGCTTGCTATGGCAGGGG
>NW_010285540.1:0-1949 GCF_000690775.1 Eurypyga helias
CACTTCTCTGGATACAGCCCAGTGAAATCAGGCTTGGACTCTGCTCCTTCTGCACTGTCCTCTTTTATTAAAAGAAATTGTTTAAATTATTTAACTCAATCTTTCATCTCCCTGTTGCAGGTAAAAATCTCTTTGGTCTGATGGTGCTGTACACCACTACTTTTTGAGCTTTGAGTTACTATATCCATGCTGGTCGGAATATGTATAGAAAATACAACGTGGTGTTTATTTCCACCGAATGTCAGGTGAAGTCAGTGGAAGAACCTGCACAGATTACAGTGGGTTTTATCTGCCAGTGTCTTGCTCCCCAGAATACTCACACGCATCCTCCTGTGGGAAAATTCTGTATCACTCCCTCCTCCTCCTCCTGCTTTTCTGGAGTAAATCGCTGGGAACAGAAGCGTCTGGTTGTCCCATGGTGGCATCCTCTAACACATGGAAGGGATATTTATTTAATAGTGTGAATTGGTGCCCATGCTTCATTTCTGCAGGCTGTAGCTGAGATTCCAAGGTTTTGGAAATCCATATAACGATCTTGACTTGCACAGCACGACTGGATTAGACAGAGCAGTATGAGAAAAGGGGTCGTGCCTGTAACACTGCAGTCACGCTTTAAACGGGAAAATCAGAGCAGTAGGCCTTAATGAGACGCCGATTTCAGAATTCCTTAGAGAAAATTCTTTGCAAAGGTGTATTTCTAACACAAAGTCTCATTTGATGAGGGAAACTATTTCATGTCAGGTCAGGCTTGTGCATTTCGTTTGCAAGAATGATGATCTTTACATGCCATACTGTGCCACACCACAGCACACCATATATTGTTCAAGCCATTAAGGAGAAAACTGCTGGAATGATAGTAAAAGCTGTAATGGGGTTTGTGTGGAAAAATGTTTCCATTGCAACAAAATTATTGCAGTCCTTTTTTAAGGTTTAAAAAATTGTTTGTAATTGGGAGTGAAGTATCTTGCAGTGGAAAATCTGGTCCCTAACTAGATAATGAATTCTGACAGAATTCTATGTTTCAGCCATATCTTAACTCAGAATATTTGCTATTCCATATTTTCGCTTGCACAGTAATAAGAGGACGCCTGCAATTAAGCCAACTGTTCCTGGGGAAAAAATAACTGACCTTGATACTAATCAGCCCCGTGTAACAGAATATCTGAGTAGGCTGCATAGCTGAGTGCGGCATCAGGGGCAGTAGTGTAGATTAGAGGTCTTCAGGACAAACACTCAGCAGAGCCGTGCATCAGAGGGAGACGCTCAAGGACAGTAGGTGGCAAGAATGTTCTCCTGGAAGGACACAGTGGATCCTACAGTGAAATGTCTTCCCCAAATAGTTTGGCTCCTGGAGTCAAATCTTACATCACTGGGGAAATGTAAGGACTTCCTTGCTGACTTCAGATAAATCAGAACCACAAATTGAAAAAATAACCTAGCAATGTTAGTGCTAAAGGGGTGTGAATTCAGTGTGCCCTCTTTTCTATACAAGGATCCATGTGTGACCAGCTTTACATATCCGCCTCCCCTGTTTATTTCCAGGTGTTATGGAACAAAATTTAACGTGTGTTTCTCTACTGGTTTGGTTTTGTTCAGTTGTTTAAGTTTTGGGGTGTGTGGGTTTTTTACTGTGAACAAAGCATCTTAACTCTGAAGAGAAAGGAGATCACTTTGCTGGCTGGGTTTTCCGTCCTGGTTCATAGCAGGACCACGGAGTTTCACACAAGTGCAGCTGAGCCACAGGCACCCTGCTGGCATTGGAAGAGTGGGAGGGTGCTGGAATTGCTTCAGCTGGCAATGGGGCTTTTTTCTGTTTGTAATCTTCCTGTTCACCTTAAACATACAAGAAGGGGGAGTTTAGCCAACAAAATCCTGGCACAGCACTGGCACATGAGATCATTGACCCTCACTGGTCTCTTGTCGTGACCAGTGACAAGCAGCGTTCCTCA
>NW_010285541.1:0-1931 GCF_000690775.1 Eurypyga helias
CCTTTGCTTCTCTAGGGGCATGAATACTACTCCAAAACCTGACTGAAGAATTTAAATTTTTTTCTGTAGTACAGCTTATTTGAGAAATAAGCATATCTTTTGAATAATGTTAAGGCATCAAGGCTATGGTTTAATGTGAGAATTAGGAAATGATCCTGGGGCTAGGAAAAGGAGCTTGGAGACTTGTCTTCTATTGCTTTATATTGCTCACCAAGACTTTTTTGAAAGGTCTGTCTTCTATTACTCTGTCTTTTTAATTTAGGCAGGTGGCTTTGGGACAGTTGCAGGCTGACTGGGGAACTCTGAATCAAAAAGCTGTGTGTGGAAAAAAATTGAGGGAAGGAATCCTAGGCAGTATGTGAGGATGTGTTTCTCTTTCAGAGTTAATTTTGGGGATGGATACATTAGAGAGGATTATTCAGGTCTAGACTAAAGCTGTAGGCTAGCTGTTGTGTCTTCATTACAAGTAGACCCAGTTCTACAGAGATGCTGTACCTAAATCCGTTCTTGAATTTTGTGCAGCTTCAGTGACTTTCACAGTCTCTTTCAAATGTTATATAGTCACTTCCTATAGCCAGCTTGGAAGTGAAGAATTTTCCTTGTATAGTTAATTCTGTTAAAGATCCATGAACAAAACTGAAATGAAATCATTTGATCAGACATTAATTGGCCTTCATGAAGGCAAAGTAAGTTATGCTTTTAAAATGGGACAGCTAGCCTTGAAGTGATAAACACAGCCTTGTCCTAGGAAAGGCAAGGAATTAGTGAGACCCAGGTTTAAAACCCTCCAACACTTAGTCTCAGATATGTTGATTGATTTTTTTGCTAAAAAGACTTTTTTTAAAACCTTTCATTTGTAACCATGTCCTTTCTGTACTTCATTCCCCGTTCAGGGAACTTAGGATAGTGGCCTTTGAAGGCAGTAGCAGAAAATGCAGCAGAGCTTTCCTTGCTGTGCAACTTTTCTTTTTCCCCACTCTGCCCACTTAGTTAAAGAGCGTGTGTATATTCGGTATGATTTCTTGGTGGATTTTTTAAATTAAAGTACCAACATATGTGTTATTTGAAAATTACATGTGTATTTGAGAGAAAGACACTGGAATTTTGATATTTCTTCCCGGAGACAGAACTGATGGAATACATTTGTGGCTGTGGGTTTCTTATCTCTGTGCCTTGCCTGTCTTGTGTGATAGTCTAGAAGAAAGCAGAAAACAGTGACAGCTGTACAGTAAGTTCTTTTTTTATTTTGCAGGTTTGTTTTAATGTGAAAGTGGATCTCGCAGCTTAATGCAAATCAAAAAATAAAGGTGAGTACAAGTTTTGTGGGTTGTTTGTATGTTTTTTTCAAATTCCTTTGATCAATTAGCATATACTGCTAAACACTCAGAAAAAGTGATCAGTGAAAATTGTATTGAAACTTGTATCTTGATTACTGCTATTTATGGACATAGTATTAGTTCTGTGGTACCGAAAGAGGAACAAAACACATGCATACCTAATCTTAAATTTTATGATGATAAATGTGATTTTTCTTTCATAAACTATTACAGTCAAAAAGCTATCAAGGTGTTCTGCTAGCTGTTGAGAGCCAAAATTATGAGTACTTCACACGAATTTCACCCATCTCGTTTCAAAGTACTGAATGTGTACTTTGCATTGTCAAAGCAGCATGTTAAACTTGCACTTACTCTGTTAATAAATAACTCTGTGGGAAATTTGACCAGCTACTAGAATAGCATTTCAGTTTTTTAATAATGAAATTCTTTTGTGGGTGGTGTTTCACACACACACACCTTCCCCCCTCCTGTGTTCAGGAAACCTTTGGGGAGCTATTTGAAAGACAAAATACATGAAGATTTACTGCTGGTACACATGAGCTGTAGAACTTAAGTGTCACAGAATCACAGGGTGGTCGGGGTTGGAAGGGACCT
>NW_010285542.1:0-1900 GCF_000690775.1 Eurypyga helias
AGTGGCAGAATAGGTACATTTCTTCTGTACTCTAAGGCATGTAAGGCTAGCACTACCTACATCCGGAGTATGACATTTGTATTCAAGATCTCATCTGAAAAGTTTTATGTTTTTTCATGATATATTTAAGTCAGACTTCAAGTTCTTTAGGTAACAAGGTATAGCAAATTGAACATAAAATACAAAATAACACTATATAAGCTCTCATTTTTAAACAAGTGTGAATTACTCTACACCCTTCCAAGCAACTCCATGACACACGTTTGTTATTACTACTTTTATTCCATCCTTCACAATCCTACAAGCTGCAACAAATATTTGTTTCTAACTAGGTAACAGTGTCAGATCATACAACTTAATGAAGTGCAGCTCTTCACTACTCTTTTCAGTGTGTTCATAAATTTCACAAATATCCTATTACTGAGATACAAGGGACATATCCCCTCTTTGAAGTTAGCTCCTCACAAACATAGTCATTCAGACAGCTGCAAGACAGGATAACTTTGTTAAAATAAATCCATTTCAAAATTAGCAGTTAAAAATATTTTACAGTAATTCTTCTGAGAGAAAACTATTTGCAGCATGAAAAAGTTTGCCTTTTTTTTCTCCTGCTTTGTATTTTCCTGTTGTTTTTCTTTCCGTTTTGAAGATTTACCAACTGAAGCAGACCACTGCTGTAAAATGTTACTATGATAAGAAAGCTGCAACTACAACTATTTCATTTTAAGGCTAGTACCTGGAACAAGTGGGAAACTCTCTGCTTACTGGATCACCAAAGAGAATATAAAAACCCTAGGTCCTTCAGATGAGCAATAAAGGTATTTCCTTTTGCCTGTATGTTCAGGCACTGGGGCAGACTAATAAAGCTTCATGACAAGCATTTTAATTACTTAAAATCATCTCTCAAAATACTCCAGCCCATAATTTCCTGAGAAGAACTCTTACTCCTCTTTATAAATATGGGTCATATTTTCCTATAAAGAAAATGCTGAATTTAGTGTCGATAGAATTATTATGGAATACCAGAAAAGATTAGTCCTTCTTTAACAGTTGCTGTATTACATTTATAATCAATTCTATCCTGGTTTTACCAACTTTACAACAGATTACTACCCACACAGTTGACGTGTAAAAATAAAAATTAGAAACCATGCATTCACTTTGTAGGGAATGGAATAAAGACAGCTATAACTGAAAGGTTTGGGAAATACACTGGAGATGTATTATTTCATTGTTTTCTGAAAAAGAGTTCTGATATTGTTGGAGGAAGAAATTACATAGTTGTGTGGAGAGAATTAGAGGAAATGGGCTATTTCAGCTCCAGTGTGGGAAAAGAAGCTTATGTAAAAAAGCAGAAAAGGCATTAACCGAAGTACAAGGTAAACCAGGAAGAATAAGGAAGAAATTTGATGGTGCTTTTTACAACCAAAACCACATACATTTCTATGTTCATATCAATATATTGCCAATTTTCAAAACTGGTGGAATTCCTCTGCTCTTCAACTCCATGCCATCCTTTGTATTGAAATCTTGGGTCAGATGGAATGAATGACCCAAACAACACATCATGGGCTAGGTCCCCAAGTTAATGAATGAGATAAACCTTACTGATAATTAAGAGGAGAAACAGCTACTTCATGTGACTCATTTGTGTCTTTCAGATATATAAAAATCAGTGCATCCTGTAAGCAGTAGTTCATATGAAAATTGCTGCTTACAGACTTCCAAAGCTTAAGGGTTATGACTGTTCTGTGTCCTTCTTAAAAAAGGGGGTTGATGAAAACAAAAATAAGGGAATAAAGAATACCTTAATACCTACAGAAGCAATTTCTTAGATTCCATCATATTCCTGGTGGATAAACCACAATGTATCTCCTTCAAGTCTTTTTTTTTTTTTTTT
>NW_010285543.1:0-1962 GCF_000690775.1 Eurypyga helias
AAGCCTTCCCTCGCCCGTGGAGGCCGTTCGATCACACTGCTGCGCGGGCACCCCGGGCACGTTTCGTGCGGCATGGTACTGTGATCCCGACGGAATGCACCCTATTCTGGCTTTTCAGCTGCAAAAACTTAGCTGTTCTTAAAATCACCGCATAACGTTGACTCCCTAAGCCTGTTGTGACGACCTGTGGCACTATTAAGGTCAGCAGAGCCCTAAAGATGCGGTGATGAGCACCAGACTGGGGGGTAGGGATGTACTAAGCTCCTTCTCACCATTAACTCACTGTTAACTTCCTCATGCCCTGCTTGCTGTAGGTGGACAGCATGCTTTCTTTGTAACAGCAGCATTTTAGCACAATGCTGCGGGGATCAAAACCAGATTATCCAAGCGTTGTTGGCGGTGTGTGAAAGAATTAGTCTTTTACCATGAGCAGCAGCTGGAGCACTATGGAGGCGTGTTTTTCCATAGCATCCCAAATATCTGGGAAAGCGAAGAGAATAAAGGTAATCAAGAAGAGAAAACATAAGAGAGCTGGGCCTGTTCGGTCCAGAATTAGCACTTGAGTAGGGTCTAACTATTACTTTATTGAGCAATGCGACCTGTTTAAAATTGACTAAGCCAATAGTAAAAAATGTCATCCAAGTCCTCCAAGAGCATTATCTGAGATGAAAGCAGGCTCTCTTACCATATCTCTTTTCCATCCTGTACTCTTCCCATATGCACAAGGATACTTGCATGTCCTGACTTTTACGCTGAAAACCACTTACAACGAGAATAATAAACACAAACTTTAATAATATATGTTAATAGTTCAAAAAATTCTGGGTCGGAAACAGCAACGCCATTCAGATTGACATTTGCCTCAGCCGACATTCAAAAGCCTACGTTGCATGTTCAGCTAACAGAAAAGCTGTAGCCAAGCTAGTAAATGGAATGAAAGCTCCTAGCACGAGATCACAACCTGACTCACATTTCAATATCAAAAATTCAAGCTTCTCAGTTAGTGTCTTCTTACCAGATGCCCTTAACACAATTAAACCTCTCTAATTCACTTACCTTCACCCATCTAAATGCATGATATTTCACCAGCATTTTTAAAGAGGAAGTGTGTTAGACTGCTGCAACAGAGCACAGGTCATGAGGGTACAACCCCCACCCCTCCCAAGAGGAGAGAAAGAAGCCAGGAAAGCCCCATCACCACCCCTTGCGTTTCAACAAGACCTTCATAGCTTTACATGGTGTGTGTCCATCTTTAAAATTTGCCTCTTTTCACTGGTTTGTTTTGGGTGGCTTACCACAGATACAAACATCGGTGCCGAGTACAAGGAAGGAGGGACTTTCTGTGTCATACTTGTCAGAACAAGTCTACGACTCCGGGATTGCAAAGGTAACACACCCGTTGGCTACAGTGCAATCAGGACTTTGGAAAGTTAAATTTGCAAGACAGAAAAATAAGAGATAAAGGTTCATGGGGTGCAACCAAGTTAGGGGTGGCTTGCAACCATCTTGCAGCACCTTTCCTCTACGGGCAGCCCCAGCATACTTCACTGTAGACATACGTAAGGATTGCTTTCCTTCAGTTGTTATGTATGGTTACCACTGAACACAGCAAGCTATCCAATTGCATGTCATCCAGGAAAAGACTACAAGCAGAAGCACATCTGCAGCAGCTGCAGACCCTCAGGATTTCAATTTCAAATCTTCCTAAATTGAAAGAGTTACAAAAATAACTACTTAAGAATTGTAATTTACATAAATTCCAACACTATATAGCTTTACTCTAAGATACTGGCTTAGTTCCAGAGGAAACAACCACTTGCATTTCCACCATGCAAACAAAGATTTAGGTAAGGTTTTTCTACATGTTGGGACTATACGTGCAATACGACAAATAAGTTTTGCTACACCACATTCAAATATCAAAGGAAAGAAATGCACGTGTGTCGCTGTTGAGACGGACGC
>NW_010285544.1:0-1944 GCF_000690775.1 Eurypyga helias
CGTCACCGCCACCCACTGCACCGCTGGATGCCCCCCAGCTCGGAACCCTCATTTGTGCTCATCTCCCAGGGCCAGCAAAGGCCGAGCCCGCCACCCGGCTAGCGCTGAAACGAGACAAACGTTCATCTCCTTCATTTTCTAAAAAAATGGGAGGAACTACAAGAAACAAACAAAAAACCCCCCAGCTGTTCCCCAAGGCGGCAGCACGGGAAACAGCCTCCCTGCTTTCCCACATCCTTAAACCGGTACCTGTATCGGCTCTTCTGGGGTCCCACTCCTCCAGTTCCGCTATCGACGCCCAGATTTTACCAGTGCTGGATGCTGCTTTCCCGGTTTCTCCAGGAGAATGCAGTAAAATCAGATGCTGCACTTGCTTCCAGCCAGCCTCTGCCACTTTTTGAACCAAAATGGATTGTGTGATTCATGATCCGAAGGGGTGTTTTGCCAGCAGCTGTCCACAGTCAGATGCTCCCTGGACAAAAACGCTTCGGAGCCTGCCTGCTCCTTAACTTTTCGGCCTGGTCAGAAGAGGTCCTTCTGCTGTTCTTAAGTGGAACCGGGGGTCTTGCAAAAAAAATCCACCCCTGCTCGGCTACCTCACACATTTCTTTGTCTCCGACTCCAACACTGGCTCCTTCAGAGGAAGAATGTAAATTTAGGCAAGCATTTACTGTCACTCTGACTCCTTACTGATCTGCAGCTCAGTGAATTCCCAAGTCAGAAGTGATATTTGTGCAAAAAACCTAGGTATACGACTCTGGAAGAAATATGTAATAAAGGGTATAAATCACTTTTTCACCAGCAGTGTTCTAGAGGTGACCAGTCGTACAAGACATAGGAGGTGCAGCCTATTCCCTTTTTAGCCCCTCCAAGACTAAAGCTGTAGTTATACAGGGCACAGATAAAGCAGAAATGAACCTCACGCACCACATTTAGCATTTAGAGGGCTGTGAAGCATGCTGACTGCTATCTTTACGTTAGCAATTACATATATATGGATTTATATCCAAAACATATGGATACAAACCACCTTGATTACCAGACCTGAATTTTGCAGCACTCCTTCGAAAGATTCAAGGGTTTTCCCATGTTTGGCTTTGCTGCTGTGGCAGCGCTTACACATTTTCAGGCAGTAGAATTGGGTGTTACTGATAAAAAACTTCAAAAGAAGCCACCAGGAAAGAGGTGAATCCAGCCTTTGCCAATTCCTTCAGTTCTGTCAAGTTGCTCGATTACACCAGGCCCTTCTTGACAGAAGGTCGATCTTTTCGCTTTCCTGGAGGGGAAAATAAGCTAAAATGAGAGTTATTGGGTTTTTTCCTTAAGAATCAACACTTCCTGGAAAGCGATGGAGTCACCAGCCTCACTAGCCAGGTGATGTAGGCTTCAGGAACCTGTGGCTTTACTAGTAATTCTTTCACTTTGAGTCTATTAGACTTACCTAGACTTCCTAGGGAGAAACCCAGGCCTGTGAGGTACGTTCCACGATCGCCAGAAAAGACACGGGCCCACTAGGTGGCACAAATACTGCACTAAAAAGCGAGGAGCAAGCCCCAGTCAACAGGCTGTATTTATGCCAGGCGAGTGGGAACAGATAGAGCTCGCACACAGAGCTATGGACCAGTAACCCACGCATCTCTCCTCAAAGAAAAACAAGGTCAGATGTCAACGTGCTCCTCTGGACTTAGAGGCTCCATGAAAAACTCCCCAAAGAGCCGCATCTGCTCCTGCAGACTTTGGCTTGACGACAGCACTGCAACTCATTTCTCTGTTTGCATGCAGGAAAATATGGCAGTCTCTGCCCAGCAGCATTAAAGTTGAGGAGAAGCAGCCACTGACATTCTCCTTTTCTCCACTTTCTTCCCTTTGCTGTCGTGCCATTCCAGTTAGTTTAAGCGAGCAGTCTAATTCCAGTACCATCGTGTGCTGGGTTCAGCCAGGAAA
>NW_010285545.1:0-1963 GCF_000690775.1 Eurypyga helias
AAACGATTATCCGAACCTCTCCGCAATTACCAGCCGTTTGCATAAGCGGAGGAGAACGTTCCCAACCGGTTTGCACGCCGAGCTCGTCAGCACCTCTGTCCCGCACGGCTGCCCGGGGGCTGTGGCCGGGGGTCCTCGCTGCCGTCACCCCTGTTGGGAACACGGGCACGGAGCGAAGCCTCCATCCAGCCGGCTCAATCCCGCAACCTGCTTCTCCTCGTGCCGCTGGCGAAGGGTCTCCGTCGTGCGTGGGCTGCTGTCACCAGCGCGACAGCTCAGCCTACGCGTTCAGCTCCTTAACGCAACACCTCCAGAGCCCAGCGTGACTCACGCGGCCCCAGGAAAGCGCTCCGGGCTCCCAAGCGGTGTCTTGCTTGATCTGGAAGTGCTGAGACAAAAAGCCTGGGCTCCCACAATACCTACTCACAGCGAGTGACGACTCAAGGGGACCTGCCCATTAATTGGAGCCTCTCTGCGTGCGGCAGGGAAGGAAATCCCTTTGGCAAACGCTGGCCAAGGTCCAAGGCTGGGCTGGAAGGCAGATTCGGTCACAAAAAGACCAAACCAACCCACTCAGGCCCAGGAAAAGGCAGAGAGCGGGTGCATGAGGAGCTGGGAGAAACGCCAGCAGCCTCGGCTCTACGGGAACAAGATGCATCCCGGGGAAAAAGGCACAAACGAAATTCCCCGTGCGGATCAACCGCCATCAGCAGGACACAACTGGAGGTCACCCCGATCTTGCTCCAGCACTGCCCGTGAGGTGTTTGAGCCAGGAGACATTCAGGAGAGCTTTGCAATGCTGGGGAGACTCTGCTTTGCCCTGTGGCGGAGGGGACAGCCCATGGTGGTCCCTGACCCCTGCCCACCCCAGCTCAGCATCCCCTCGAGCCAGTGCCAGCACCCAGAGCACAGATTTGGGTTTTAGGACGAGGGTTATTTATGTCAAGAGGAAGGAAGCTGCCACATTTTCAGTTTCCTGCACAAACGCACTGCTGCTGTCCTTCACCGTGGGGCTGTCTAGCACTGCCTCCCGTACCTGGGTGCTCACCAAGGAGCTAGGAAATCTTTAGCTCGGAGCTGGGATCTGTGACGCTGGACAAGGCGCACAGGTCAAATCCATGCTGAAACCTGCCTGGATCCAACAAGCCCTTTTGGGGACACTGGTGACAGCCACCCTGAGGGTAAATCTGGGTTAGCACTGGCGCATGCAAACATCTGGGGGAGATGCTGGGAAGAAATCCACAACGCTGAAGCCAGGGAATGCCATCCAGGTTGGAAAAGCTACAAGAAAGGGCACAGCCAAGTCATCAGGCAGGATTCCTGGGTCTCTGCGAGAGCTGGGGGTGAAGAAACGCAAGGAGGAAGCGGTGTCCTACAATCAGCCGGAGCCTGCGCTGGGAAAAGCGGGAGCAACTGGCAGTTGGCAGGGAGAAACTTCGGGGGAGGACGCACGCCAGCTCCCAGCTGACGGCTGCAGAACGCGGGTGCCCCGAGGCAGCCAAAGCGCCTGGTTGGGACGGAGGGTGCGGTGGGGTGTGTGCGCTCCCCGCTCATGTAGCAACGCTGCTGCCCAGGGTGTTTAACCCAGAAAGCAGGGTTAATCCTGCCACTGAGCCGCTGGAGCAGGGGGGAAAAAGGGAAAATAAATAAACAACCAACCCCCCCGGTGAGACCAGCGCAGCAGCGTTAACCTCAGACACCCAGGAACTAGCGCACGTGTTGGGATCTGAGCCGTCGGCACATCTCCAGATGAGCAAAACCATGGCTTCATCCCTAAAACTCACTTTCTGGTCATCACAGCAGCAGTGGGGTCTGGGGTGCAGGCTGTGAGCTGAACGGGACCCAGCTCCAGGAGAAAGGATGCTCGTGGTGCCCCTAACCCAGCCCATCTGTACAGGGCCCTCTGTCAGGGAATGTCCCTGCCCGCGGGCATACTCACCCAGAGATGTCATCCTGTCCCTCC
>NW_010285546.1:0-1955 GCF_000690775.1 Eurypyga helias
TTCCAACCCAAACCATGCTGTGGTTTTATGATTCTATATGGGTTTTTTGCAAGGGATTTTTGGTGAGCCCACGTATTCACCTTTTAAAGGGGTATTGTCTTAACTGGAAATAGAGTTGGTCCCTCTCTAGCTTAATACTGCTATTTTTACCCAATAAAACATCTTTAACGTGTGAAAACAAGAGGGCTTCTGTGGTAGGACAACCAGGAGTTTTTGAGATGGGCTATCACAAGAGGGGTAGGAGAAACCTGTGGCTCCAGAATATGCAGAGGTCCAACGCGAGCCCCTCTCCCACCTCCAGCCATAAGGCCACTGACTATGCTCACGCAAAAGCAACTTCCTGTTTGTTCCAGGTAGGAAGTCAGGGCTGTGCGTGTCTGTCTGCTGTCCACGGACAGATGCAGATCTCTGACCAGAGGTACCAAACAGGTGCCACAATTGTTGTTCTTTTTCTCTGTATCAGACTTGGCTGCCTCAGGTGGCTCCCTCAACAAAGGACTGTATTTATTATAAGCTTCTAATAAGATACCCAGCTCACCCTAAAAATGATTTTTGGGACCTGGCTATGTAATGTAAGGCTGTAACGTAAGATAAGTGACACTGTAAGTTCAAGCACTGATGTCCCTTTTTGTTGATCTCCTCTTGGCAACCTTTAAGTCTGAGGTCTGGAAGTCCTCAGCAACCACTGACGCTAATGAGAGCTGAGAGCACCCCATGATCTCATAAACGCTAACCTTGATAACTTCTGATCTAAATGTTCCCACTCCAACAGCCAAGGAGAGGAAAAATGCTCTGGAAATTTAATTTAACCTCTCAGGACAGACCATGTGGGCCTTATCCCTGCCACTCATCAGCGCCCGTCTGGACCACCTCCTCACAGTACGTCTCAGCCACCGTCTTTGAGGGACTTGCTGTTACAGTGCTAAAATCTCATCCTGAATCTGATCACTTTAGACACTGTCCAGTCTTCACATCACTGCAACCAAGTGAACTGTGTAAAGAATTCATGTTCGTGATGTTTATCACTTCAGGAAGTGGGCAGAGAGTACTTGGCGTTTAGAGTAGCCACTGTGGAGCCCAAGGGTGATCATTTCCCACAGGTTTCATGCGCTGGGAAAGCGTTTGGTAGGGTAACACATAATGGTAATAATCCCTGGGCCTGTAAGACACAGAAGCCAACGGTCAGCGGTCGCGCACGCACGAGCTGCGGTTGGTAGGGGCCATCTTGTGGTAAGATGCCCGTACAGTCATTTTGTAACAGTCCAGAAGGAGACGCCGTCAGGTGAAAAAGGATAATCTGAGCCTCCCCTGACCCTTCTGTGTTACTGGTAGTATTTTAGGAACCCAAAAATGAAGATGACTGTGTGATAACTGTTTCCAATAAATGCAGAATGGGCAAGGGCCTGCAAACATGGTCAAATAGGAGCCAGGCCCCAGCAACAGGCCGAGCTGGACTGCAAGGAAAAATGGATTTTATATTTTTCAGGTAGATTTTAGAAACTTCTCAGGTTTTAAATCTAAATTTAATTGCCTGGCAGTTTTAAAAATGGTGTTCCAGAATACTTTTAAAAATAAATACTATATTTATGACAGCTCCATGAAATGTTAAAACAAGACTATAACAAATCCACTAAATCCAAGCTACTCAGTCGAGGACATCATCTTCAAGCCAGAGCAGAGTATCGCAGGCTGTTGTAACGGCCAGTCAGGGGCACGTTTTCCATGCCTCCAGCGCTCCCCATGCTCCATCCTGCCTCTCCCTGCCTGCTCTTGCCATTTCACAGCACCACACGGTGCAGCTGCCATCTCTCCCAACACCCTCTGCAGCAGCGGCGGCCAGTCCTGCTTCATGAGCGCTATCTTTGCCAAAATACTCAGAGCAGAGAAACTAGATGTCCTCCCTCTAAATAAGCATGAGTTTAATTGCAGGAGTGGCTGGGAAAAAAAAAAAAAAA
>NW_010285547.1:0-1967 GCF_000690775.1 Eurypyga helias
CCTCTGGACTCGCTCCAACTGGTATGTTGTCATACAAACATCACGTGCGATGAGGTTAGGCATAATTGTGTCAGTAAAAATTATGCTGGGTCTTTAAACTAATCCTATCAAAACCCAGATCCTGCAGTTTTCAGTGTTTGACTTAAAGAATAACCATTTGCTGTGCGTTTGAAGGGCGCTTCGTAAGGCGCACAGGAGTGCCTGCACGCCAGCTCCTCACCCCTCTCTTCAGGCAGGTTTAAATATGTATGTGCATTTATACTGTAGTTTATACCGTGTCTATAAAAAGCAAAATTACGGGGACGTATACACTTGAGAATAACATTTACTCTGGTTCACTGAATACAGCACTTACTTTTGGAGTATCAGGAAGGTGGAGTCTCAAAAAAAATACACTTGGTTCCTGGCATAATTGCTTATTCTCAAGGGGGTATAGGAGATGTTGAAAAAGCAATTACAGAATCCTGCTGGATTTCAGCCCGAGATAGAATTTTGCAGAGAACCTCTGATGCACTCTCCAGGTGAGCTTGGTTCCCACTTGGAAAACTGTCCTCCCAGGCTTGGCAGCAGACTTTACCCTGGCAGCTACACCTCCTGGCCTGGCTTCGTCTGCGTGCCTCTGAGGGACGTGCGTGGGGCAGAGGTGCCAGCCCACAGCTCCTTCCCCTGCCGGCACCCACATCACCCACCGAAACAGGGTGCTGCATGCTGGGGAGAGATGCCCTTCACAGACCACGTCAGGGAGAGATGCCTGGAGGGGGCCAGCCCCGCCTGGAGCGGGGAGAGAGGGAGGGAGGGATGTCATAACCAGGAGAGAGTTTTTGGCCCTAAGCACCATGGTGAGCCAATCATTTCTGGTTTGTTCCCATGAATTTATGAGGCCAGAAGGAGCATTAGTAGCCTAAACCAAAGCCTAGTAAAATAAATAGCCTGGGAAAAAAGTCTCCCCTGGCTCTGTTCCCTGATATTATCTTTTCATCCAGCCTTCTGTCGCTCACCCAGCCCCACACACCAGCTCCAGAGGTGCTTGTCCCAGCCACCACAGAAACATCGCCCTTTTTTCCATCCAGACTAACAGGAACGGGAACAAGAAACCTCACGGCGCCCCGCTTGGCTGCAGCACCCGGCCCCGCAACTTCCAGGGCAGTCCCTGCCCAGCCTCCCGCATCCCAAGGGCGTCCTGGAGGAGCCCCAGCTCCTGGGGAGGGAGAGCTGGGGCTCCCCAAAGCCCCTCTGGACATGGCAGGAGGAGCCAGAAGCGGGTCCCACACATGGTCAGTGAACAGGGCTTTGTCAGCCCCGGTGCCCCGGTGCCAGGCTGTGCGGGGACATCGGTGCTGCCACGGGAATAGCACAGTGACCTGGGGGACCCTCCCGCCTGCACACCTTCACACCAGGGTCGCTCGCCTCGAGGTACTAAAGTGCCTCATGCTAAAAATAGCTGTCCTCCTAATTACCTTTACAGCAGCCAGAATACAGGAGTGTTAGCAGTGGGTTTTACTTAATTCACTGGAGAAATACTTTGTTGTTTGATAATTCGGTTTATCAAAACAACATTTAATCAGAAAAATTGATTACGTTTAATGTTCTGTGAACTACAATAAGAGATTGGGGGTATTTTAATATGATGGTGGTGTCTTGAACTGAAAGGGGTTTCACACATGTCCTCTCGTGATTTATTTAGCTCAGTTCAGGTTGTTTATGGCATAAATGTGCAGGCCAGAGGCCACAAGCACGGGTCCAGCCCGGCTTGACTTGTGCACACACGGTGTGATGAGCTGAGCGAGTTTTGGGCGAAGACCAGGGCAGGAGCACGGTTGTGGCCCGAGGCGGGGAGCCACCGGCCCCAGGGCTGGCCCTCCTCCAGGGAGCTTATCCGTTACCCCCGCGAGCCCTCTGGGACATGCCTGCACAGAGCCCGCTTCTCTGATGCCTACGAAGAGCCTCTTCCCTCCTGCCAGACTCTT
>NW_010285548.1:0-1933 GCF_000690775.1 Eurypyga helias
GAGAGAGAGAGAAAGAAAAAGAGAAGACAAATTGGAATAAAGACATAAATTGGAATTAGTAATAATGAAGATGATGCTGAAAACATAAGTAATCACATCCTTTTAACAGCTTGAAGAAAGAAGCTGCTTTAAGGCCGAATCTGACAGTGTCAGAATTTTAAAGAAGAGAAAACTCATATACTTAGGGGTATACATTCAACAAAGGTGATGCTACCGACATGTAGCAGGGAGATACACAACTGGAAGGCCAAGATCAATACTGCTGCTATTCCTTTAGGAAATACCAAGTAAACAAAGAAAAAGGGGAAATGGTACCATATTGAAAATTGTGTCACTTGTAAACAAGTCACTGACAACTCCGAGGCAAACCGTCTTGGGCATTCACGGATCAATGACCCCACATCTAAAGTGCAAGGAGGGGGAATACTGACCGTTCATACGTGGAAGAGAACAGCATAGCCATACGCTCAGCTGAAAACGTTCAAAACCTTCCCCCACTCGGTGACCCCAAAATTGAAATCGCACAGGACTTGGTTTTAGTAAACATACACTGAAAAGATCGTCCTGTCAATTTTGCAACAGACTCAGGTTTTCTAAAAATTAGAGAACATGACAACACTGAATTTGACACCGTGGAATTCTTGCACAGACCTCAGCTTGACAGGTAAGGAGAAACTGATCACCGAAAAAAAGATCAGCCGTAGCTCAGCTACAAGTGACTGTGCCCTGGGTACACTTACTGTGTGCAAAGACAATAAACCCCAGTTTATATGTACTTGGTGCTTTAGAAGTTCCACTTTCACACAGCTGGAAAAAATCCTGAACTTGAACTGAGGAAAGAATCTGACTTCAAAGACATATGACTTTTTTCAATAAGACTCCTCTAAAGTCACATCTCAACAAAAGGGTCATCAATGTTAATCATAACTAGACGAAAAAGTTAACCAAAATTTAAGCCCTTCTCTCAGGCTAAACAAATGGGAGAAAAAACAGGGAGAAAGCTCAGGGATAGCAACAAGCTTACGTGAAATAATGCTACAGACTGCTCAGTGAAGCAAAAGACACAAGAAACGGTCTTTCTGGCAGAGCAGGGACAAAAGGAAGCCTAACAATAGTGTGAAGTCCAGTATTTGGTAGAGATCCTTCAGCAATGAGAAATCTACGAAAGGCAGACCAGTTCAATACACGGCCCCAACAGTCTCCAACGGTGTGTTACCGTACGCAGCCATAAATATTGGCTGTTCCAATAATAACCAACAGCGATAAATGACAGCAATTAAGGCTAGACACCAGGACACTGGATCCAAGCTACAGCACGCACAGGCCATCAAGGGTGTGCAAGAGAGGAAACAATCCAGAAGAGTGGTAAGAAACACTAAGAGAGTAGAAGAAGAGTGTGCCTCGCAAGGAAAAGCTCTGCCGCAAACTGCTAGGCTTCCCCACGACAAGTTTGGGGACAATCACAGCATACACACACGTTACCCAAATGTAACAGCTGAGGGATTTTCAGTCCAGCAAAGCTACAAGAATTTCTAGCCTGAAGGTAAAAGCAAATAATTTCAGTTATAAAAAACGGCACCTACTTCCGATCGGCAGAGGAGAATTCATTTAACACTGGTGAAACAGAGAGCCTTGCTGGCAACGTTTAAAGGCAGTAACAAGAGGCTTTTCTAAGTGCCGCGTACCCAACTCAGAGCGGTCCTGATTCAGGGCAGCCCTAGAGTTTGCATCGCACAGGTTGTTTTAAACAGGGCTTCTGTAAGCAGTCCCGAGCTTGCTTTTTCTGCGTGAAATCCTCCTCAGCAGAAACAAAGAGCAGACTGCTGGTCTAACTAACAGCACAGCCTTTACAATTCCTCTCTCATTCCTACATTCAGCGGCTTATTTGTTTTCACGTAACAAGCTTCCTAAGAAAAGCCGATCTTTACGTACA
>NW_010285549.1:0-1960 GCF_000690775.1 Eurypyga helias
AAAACCCAACAAACCACAACACAAAAAAAAAGGAAATTAGCTCAGTCATAATAAGGATGAAGGAGATAGACAATTTCCATTGCAGAATTGTGCAACTGCAGTGAAACTGCTCTTTGAAAAAAATGTATTAATAAATCTATCAATCTGGTTTGTAGGTAGGTAACAAATATACTGAGGTAGGAAACTATTATTGTTTTGACTTAGAAACATCTGACTGTAACAAATACACCAACAAAAAAAATTGAAAGACTTTCAGGTATGGGCTTAAAAAAGGATTACTAATCATGCTAGATCATGCTAGGCTATATTTATTGTAGGTTGGATAGAAAAATAAAATGAAACTTATGCCGAGAACATTGACCTGTGTTTTCCAGCTGAGATTAACTCTTACGTCTACTATCAGCAGCATACAAATTTGTAGAAAAAATTTCATGACCTAAGTCTTTCATGCATGCATGCTCATTAAGGCCTTTACTTCTGTGTCTTATAAACTATTTTACACTAAGAAAGAAATAGGTAACTAACACTGATACATTTACCACTTGTTCTTACAGCTTGCAACTGCAGAACATAACTTAGTTCTACATTGTACCACTCTGTTTAATTATTAAAATAATTCTAATTTTTTCAGGCCTTAACTCATAGTTTTTTCCTTAATCTGCACAGAGCAAATGGCAGGTCTGACAGCTGTATTTGGGTAGAAATATCTGTAACTATTAATTGATGTAATATGTATACTTTTTTGATCCCCATGTCAATTCAGGGTGTAAGTATCAAGAAAGGAAATAGTTTCTGGGGAAGTTTAGTGCAACTCTAATACAAAACAATCAAAAGCTATTTTACTTTTTTTGTCAAAAAAGGCAATTCCACTTTCAAAGGCAACAATTACCATACTTGTAATACAGAGTCAAGAGCAAGTCGAGCACAGCCCTTTAAAAGTGAATGTTAGTATAACAAATACTTTTCGTTTCCTTCAAGTTACAATCAAATCTCACACTTACTTTGTATAGCAAGTTTTACTTCAGAAAGAGGAAAACAAGAAGATGCCTTTTTCCTGAACATGTTACTGGTTTTATACACTCATAACTTAAAAATAATTATTTTCCTGCAGTTTTATCTTATGGCTTTCTGTTTTAAAAAAAACTTTTGGCTGTTCCTCTTTTCTCAGAAATTAAGAATTTTCTAGTTAGAATAAATCAAATGGGGTTTTTTAGCTGTCTTGTCTACATAATTCTCTGCTTACAGATTTTGATACTATCCAGGTTTTATGACGTTTACAGTATTTTTGACATATATGTTGTTGTACTTGGATATCTATAGTATTAAACACATGGGGAATGTGAGTCTCCCAGAACATGAGTGCTTCCCTCAGGTTCTGAGGTAGATCTCATTCCAGAGCTGTTCATTTAACCATATTTGCTTTGAGCTGTTGCTTGTTTATCTCAGAGATTTAAAAATGTGCCACTGTAGTGAAACGTTTTCAGTTAACCTTGAAGTGCATTCATCTTTATAATCTGTCTTTCTAAAGTTGTCATATTTTATTTCTATTTGTGTGCAGTGGCAATACAGTTCAAAAGATAACCTAAATCTTGAAACCTAAAACTTCTTTAGTGAGCATTCCGCTGCACAGTGAGAAACTCAGATTGTGATGGGGACCCCAACTGGCCATAGCAGATTAATGATATTGTGGTATTGCTTCAGAACTGGCAGTTTAGTAAAAGGTGGGCTCACAAAGGCCTGTAAGTCAGATATGGCAGAACTGAATATTTAATTCCAATGAATAATTGATGGTAGCTGCAGAGCAATGTTTGTCAAGTGGAGTCAGCCCAGAATAGAACTGCAGACACTTCCAGTATATTCACAACATTTGTATTCATTTCAGCTTTCTAGACAATTTTTATTACCCTTCGGCACCTGCTGTTTTTCAAATGAAAATTTGTTGTTAAGTAATTCACATCCT
>NW_010285550.1:0-1959 GCF_000690775.1 Eurypyga helias
AAAAAAAAAAAGACTTTTTTTTTCTGGCAAAAATACATAAATGTGTAAATAAATAAAAATAATGATTCCCAGACCATTAGACATGATTTTTTATATGGTCTCAACTTCTGCATGCAGACTCTGAAATACGAAACTGACTCAAATAATGATGTGGTGCACAAGCAATCGATCAGTAGACCCCGAAATACTCATTTAATGATTGTATTTGGTTTGCAATCATTTTGCTCATAACAAAATGCCTCTTTTCTCTTTCACCTAATTTGTATCTCTTAAAAAAAAAAAAAAGGTGCTCAAAACACAGCACTCTACCCTCATAGAAAGCATTCTACCTTCATAGACTAACTATAACCTTTATTAAGTGCCTTATCTGTTTAACTAGTATTGTTTATCTGCAATTTGTCATGCTTTCATGCATCAATATGGACAGGTCTTCCACTTTTATTTGTCATGATAGGAGTTTTTGTTGCAATACAGAGAATAAAGTGTGACTGAGAGGTGCAAATGCTGCTGAATATCTGAGACACACTTACAATGCCAACACTGTCATTGAAAGAAGGCTAGGATACTCTTGAGTAAGGTCGCTGGGGTCAGCTGAAACTTAAAAAAATTGCCTGATAAAGTAAGGTGGTTGTTCAGAAAGCAAGAAATAACTCAGTGGAAAAGATGGATTGCCTTATTTTTTCGATATTGGAAACATAAACTGGAACATTCTGAGGCAAAACAGAGACAAAATAACGAAGCTGAAGCTCCTTCTTTGGCTACAAAACACTACACCTTTTCAGCCTTTTACTTTTTAACTAAGCTAAAAATGCTTTGAGTGTAGATTAGATATTGATTACTGAAATTGTTCAAGTTAAGATGTTTTATCTACTGCTACAACAGCAAATTCAGGATTTTTTATTTCTCTAAAATTGTCCAGGTTAAGGTGGATTGTCAGGTCCTGAAGAATCTTGACAAATTGTACTAATCCATTCCCTGTCTCTAACAAAAAAGAAAACCCTAATTCATTTTCTTGTTGCCATTCTTTTAGAGCAAGATAATGTAAGACAGTGAACAACCAGAACTCTTACTAAGGGCCTTAATAGTAATATACCTTGACAGTACCATTTAAGAGTGGGCCAATTATCTTATTTCATTGAAGTTCCCTAACCTGCTTGTCATTTAAAAACAATGTAGCTCTTAATGACTGCTTTTGTGAGGTTTTATTTTCCTTCAAGTTGTGCTTTAAATATCTTGTATGTGCCCCTCTTTATTTTGCACTATTTGTCCACACAAAGTGGACAACAGAGGATTCTGAGTAATTTTCTCCTTGAAAACACCTCCTTTCATTTGCTTCATTAAGCCAACAGGAAAGTAGGGAGATAAGATCAATATAAACAATGAGACAGCATTACAAGATGTAAAATTAGGAGTGAAGAGCTATTTTTCAGTCCCCTTCTCCAAGAATGATCTTACATTTTGGATTAGAAAAACAAGTATTGCAGTCCTTCCACCAAATGATAAAGACAGTAATGCCTGGTACAGGTGTAAACAACAGTAGACTTACAAGGGGACTTTATGGTCTTGGAGATATATATTCTTGGTAATACGGATAGTATAGACATAAAAGGAATGCTTGAGTTCATAAAGGTTCTGCTGTCCTTTGTTTGGCTTACTGGGACAGGTTTTACCTCCTAATTGACTGCATCTCATCCCCATGTGACTTGCAGAGACCTAGACAAGATCCGTCACTTCTGCTCTTCATTATATTCTCATAAAGTTTTCTAGGTTTAAATAAAAAACCTTAATTCTAAGGTATGGAGTACCAAGCAGTTGATCTCACCTTTGTGTCCTTAAGGTCATGGAATAGATCCTTCTGGAAGATGTGTCCAAACATAAGGAAGACAGGGAGGTAAGTAGAGACAGACAATATGGCTTCAGCAAGGGCAAATCATCTAATTTAGTGGCCTTCTATGATGG
>NW_010285551.1:0-1962 GCF_000690775.1 Eurypyga helias
AAAAAAAAAAAGTAATAAAATAAACCTCTGAAGAGCGTTTACTGGTTTTATCCCTATTACATGACTTTTTTTACTGCTTCGTAGCACTGTATCGAATCACTCTACAAGTTCAGGAATGAGGTCTCAAGGAGAGTGGAACGGAGGTCTTGTTAGTGTCCAGCAGTATTATTTGGTTTTAACTCTTTGGCAAGCTCCCAGATCTCGCATGATGGAGGGGCATGCTTTTGTGAGGTTGTGCCTGGAATAGCAAAAGATCTGCTATTTTGGCCATCTCTGAAGCTTCAGAAGATTTAAAGGGGGGGCTTGAAAACAAGGAAAACAAAGATGGGCCGTTATCTCAATGAAGCAAATTTATCACATCGGTTACGCTGTTTCTGTGTTACCTTCTTCAGTGGCAAGAAATGAGAAAGGCTGCCACACACAGCATAAAAGAACATGGAAAAGAAAACATTATTAACCTGTATTTTAGAGTTGGTGCAACAATTGAAAATGTTATTAATTTGAGAAGTGTTTTTAGGCTGTGTGTTTTGCTACACTATTTGTCAGTGTCTGGTGGAAAGATGTTGGAAAGTTCTTTCTTGAGTATTTACACACGTGTGTATGGATATTTAGCACCAAAGAATTATTACAAGTTTGTATGTAGCTGTGTGCTAGTGTACTTGTGTTTGTACGCATGTGTGTACTCCCTTGAAACCTGCCTGTCACCCAGAATCCCTCTTCACCTTCTTTCTCACTGCCCACTGTGGTCTTTGAGGACTGTTAAAGGGTTGGTGTAACTTCTTTTAATTGCATTATTTACAGTTTTTGTAGGTGCAAGTAAACATGAAAAATCCCTGGCCTAAGTGTGATGTAATGTCTAAAATATAGTTTTCTAAAAAAAAATGCTAGAAAAAAAACCTCTATAAATATGATGTATCTATTGGTGTTGTTTTAAGTTTTGTTTCAGATTTTATATAGATTTTATTTAACTAACAACATTTTTGTATGTGCATCCATTCTAATTTCTTGGTCGGAGTGAACGGCTTGTATGAGCTAGTTCAGACTGCATATGGTAGAGTACGTGCTCAGGACATGGCTGAAAGATCTGGCTAAAACTTCTGTGGGAAATAGAAGAATAGAAGAAAAAAACACCCCACTTTTCTTCAAAACCGTGTAGTTGGTTAGAGAGCTGAGCTGACAACAGTAGGAAACAAATTTAGCTGAGACTGAACAGATCTGTTACCCAACTTTCATATTGCTCTAAACATCAATTTTAAATAAAGGGAAATTCCCTCTTTGTTTCATTTCAGAAGCTCCAAGGTAGTTGACATCTTAATTAGACAAGGCTCCAGGTTTCTGTGAGAAAGTTTGGGACGTGTACGAACTGGGTTATGGCAGAAGGGATGTAAGAAAAGCAGGGGAAAACTAAGCAAAAAAGCCCCAGATAATGGGGATTTTTGCAACAGTGAAGTTTAAAAAATATTCTACTAGAGAAAATTATGTAGACTATTTCCTTTTGAAGAATTTTGTTCTGATTAATTTTTAAACTATATGGAATTATTCAATTTTAAATAGCCTTTAGCCAGTCCTTTCAATTCCCATTTGTTTTAGATTTGGTGCAACTGCTACACAATGAGAAATTAGCATTTGTAAAATGTTTTGTTCAGACTAGGATTTGAAGTACTTAGTTTTCACATTAGAATATTTTTTCTGTATAAAGCTTTGACAAATGATTTCATACTTTCAAACATGGTAGTAAAAAGATTGAAATATAGTAAAAGTAGATAATGTACTGAAAGTTTACATTTTAAAACATGATCTCTTTAAAGAAGAAAATTATCCACATAGGATCTACCTGTAGAATTCATGAATAATCAATGGAGTTTTGAGTTGTGGAAGGATCTACCTCTTAGTCCACATTTATAGTATTTTAATTAGAGATGAAAACAGATAATAAAGTTATAACAACACAGATTTTTCTGG
>NW_010285552.1:0-1969 GCF_000690775.1 Eurypyga helias
ATCCAGCCTGGCCTTGGGGCATCCAGAACTGTGTTTTGAATGCACCTGGGGCATCTGTTTTATGTGAGGCTAGGCTGTCCCATCGTAGATAAGAGATCTGGTCTGCAGCAGCTGAAAAACGCACCCAGGGAGAGGCTGATTGACGTGTGAGAGAGGTGGAGTGTTGGTGGGTGATGCTTGGTGTGGATAGGTGATGTGTGCAAATGTGGAGGAATTATTCAAGCTGCAACCCTGATTTATTTTCATTCAGGTTCAAACCAGCCTTTGCCCAATGGTCTTTTGCAAAAAAATTGTACCGTTAGCGTACCGACATAAAATATATGCATCAGTGACTTTTTCCATGGAAAGTCATTCAAACTATGAGTGTTTCTTCATTGCTTTGCTTCTTGGCTTCAAATCCACTTTTCCAAGGCAAGATAACTGGACATGACCAGCCTACATCGGTGACTTCCTTGGAAATACACGTTATTAATTTTCCTTCATGATTTTTTGCATTAACTTGTATCTAGTAGCTATTGATTCATCCTTTAAAGAGGAAAACCAAAAAGCTCTATTAACACAGACCAAAGCCAGCGTTCACAAGCATCAGATAGGCTTCTCAAGCAAGAATCTTCTCAATGTAAGCTTTACAAAAACAGGGGGCGGGGGGAAGATGCTTTGTCATGCCCAGAACGAGCTATTACTCAACAGGTATTACTGTTGGAAAGGGTGAAAATGCATGGCCAAGGTCTGCCAATGGAACTTCCAATACATGGAGATATGGGGGAAGCTGGATAATGGGATTGCAGCAGTGCCGGTGCGTGCCCCGGGGAGGAGCCGTGTCCGTGTGGGAGCATCTCTCTACGCTTGCGTGAGGCCACGGCTCGGCCGAGCTCCGGCAAGCACGCTGGGCTTTTGGGAAGAGGCGTTGTGGGTGGAGGGTGACTGGAAGAAGCTGAGCACTCGCTCGTGTTTTGTTACCCACAGTGGGGTGTGTGGCCGAGGAGGGGTAGGTGGAGGAGGCTGCTTGGCAGAGGAGGCTGTTTGCCAGCTCTTCTCCTGGCAGCCAAGGTGTGGAAAGGGGTGGCTGTCGGAAGAGATCCAAGCGATACTACCGTGAGAAAGCAGAGGCTTTTGCAGCCCCACTCTGAAAGGATGAGAGCTCCGGGTGTGCGTGGGGCTGCCGGGGAAGCACCAGCTGTCGGCAAACGTTTCCTGGAGAGACAGCTGTGCAGGTTTCCAGCCGGCGGTGTTACGGGCAGCGTCTGCTTCCATCGCAGGGCAGAGAGGCTTGTCTGAACCCTCACCATGGATTTCAGGAAAAGCTCCCTGCCTGGGAAGCTGTGGCCACCTCTTTCGTGCTGTCCCCTGCGGCACCTCCAGCCCTTCTGCCCAGGTCCCTCCTTCCCGTGCGATTTCCTGGGGCTGAAAATCCCAAGTCCATTGCCAGGATGAGTCGCCCACCAGTCTGACCTTGTCCTCGGGGTGCCAATGGTCCAGTTACAAAACCTGGTAATCGAACAGGGCTGGCCCTCCCGTTCGCTTCTGGGGTGCGTGTGGACGCGGGGAGCGCGCGTGCAGGTCGGGGAGTGCCTGGGGGTCGGAGCGCGTGGTGGGAGATGCTTGAACACAACCTTCTTTCAGTCCTGTTGCCTGTGGAATGTACTTCCCCGTTTTCTTTTAAAAATGTAGGAAGAATGTCATAGCAGTAGCTTTTTCATTGAAACACCGACGTGCGGTCATGAAGCAAGCGCGTGGGAAGGGGGAGTAATTTGAATTGAGCTGTGACTCCGTGGGTCCCGTGTTAACAGAGTCGGGTTTTAGCTTTCAGTAGAGAGGAGGGGCTATTTCAGATAGTGAAACTGAGCTTGGATTCAGCTCGGTGAAGGGCTTAGCTCTTGCTACCGAGGCTGGAGAACTCCTGTCCACCTGAATCCTGGCTGCCCATGTACCCTCTGATGGGGGCTTGGTGGCACATTTGTCGTCTGTG
>NW_010285553.1:0-1798 GCF_000690775.1 Eurypyga helias
AAAAGGACAGCAGCTCAGGTCCTAGCCCCTGGAATGCATGTGTCTCAACAGTCAGGGGTGGGGAGAACAATCACAGTTTCTTTTCCACTGCATCCTGGCAGAAGGGCAGGCCGGGAGAGAATAAATGCGTGCGCTCAGAGCTCCACAACAAGGAGATTCTTGCTGCAGAGCAGATTTCGGAACTGAAAGGAAATAGCAGTTATTGTCTTTAGTTAGAGAGCATGAATCTGTGACCCGCTGGCTTACGTGTTTGCAAAACGAATGCAAAACAAGTGTCCAGGCTAAAAGAAAGCCTACCTACAAGCAGTGCACGCAGAATGGTTTAACTCTTCATTTTTATCTTAAAAACTGAGCAATTTTAAATAAACTTGAACATGCCAATCTAAGGCTTCAACCTGGAGAACTAACAGCATGATTTAACGGACCCTTCTGCTTTTAAAAACTAATTGTTTTGCTGCACTTATGTGCTTTCTTGTGTCAAACTCTCCAAACCTCTCACTACTGTTCTCTGATGCACAGGTCCAGAGAAACTGGTACAGTCCTTTCGATCTCATTTCTACCTTTTATTCCCACTCATCCCATCTTCTAGTTCTTACACAAATAATCCTATTTTCCATTTGC
This sequence comes from Eurypyga helias, assembly GCF_000690775.1. Lineage (NCBI taxonomy): Eukaryota > Metazoa > Chordata > Aves > Eurypygiformes > Eurypygidae > Eurypyga > Eurypyga helias. Next base: position 622 of record NW_010285553.1, read on the forward strand.
AGCATGATGGGAACGATCAGGTCCTGTTTAAATGACACACACCTTGAGAGCACTCAACAATTCAAAACCTGGTGTCAATCAGCCTGTTATGCAGTTACACCACTCCAGGATCTATACCAGCTCCCGTTCGATTTGCAAACGAGATTTTGACTGCTTTGACTTACAGCGCAGGGCAAGTAAGAGCACACTACTGGTGGGAAATAACAGCGCACATACAGCGGCACGACAGCAGCAAACACAGGCAATACCAAACCATCCTCACACGGTTTGTCATTGATCCTGTCACTGTACCCATACTTCTCTTCAGCAGAACTGCTCACGTCCCACCCAGCACCACCCGCCCGGCACAGCCCCAGCTGGCGTTGTACAGCACGGCCGCTCCCCGTGCAGAGGTGGAGTGGTGCTCCGTGCGCTGCTTCGCCAAACCAACAACAGGCACCCAAGGACCGGTGAAGGGGAACTCCCAATGGCAGCAGCGTTACTTCTCCCCAGCAAAGGGTCAGAGCACAACAGCAGTGCTGCGCACGTGGGGTCAGCGGAGTGCTGCAGCCCGCGCAAGAAAAAGATGCTCTTCTCTTGCAGGAGAAGTAGCAAAGTCCGGACGGGACAGCTCGACACTTCATCCTGCTGCACACGATTACGGATCTCAGACAGACAGATTTTCTGCTAAGCACTGGGACAACCAAGAATCGGGTCACACATGTTTAATTTTACAACCAAAATACTGAGATACGGGAGTGCTCGGATTGGGAACTTCTTCCTTTCTCACTCTATCAGACCTGGATTTGCTAATCTTCTGGCGATAATGCCAAGCACATCGCCTCCTACCACTCTTGGAAAAAGAACGTGTATACCATTTGTATTTCAGCAATAAGACCCTTGTCAAGGTATGAAAAATCCTGTATGTTGGATGAAGTGGCTACAAATGAATATGTATATAGATGTATCAGGTGCTCAAAGACATAGCTTGGATTTTGTCCTATACAATCCTTTATAAATTATTTGGCTGAGGAGAGAAGATTATATTTAAACTCACACTTTAAAGACTGCTACTACCTTGTGCTCTTCATCAACTACTTTAAGTATCTTCTACAAAAGCAGTTAGCCTTATTGGCCCTCCTTCGTAAGGAGGCACATATGCTCAAGTCACACAGGGAAAGCAACAGCCCTCAGAGAA
>NW_010285554.1:0-1966 GCF_000690775.1 Eurypyga helias
CCGAACCTGATCCTCACTGACCAGGTAGCTCAGCTGTATTCTAAAATTCTTCTATAGAGCCTTTTTTTAAGTGATCAGGGCTCTGTAGACTTTCCTAACCAACTCATATCACTACAGAACACTTGCACAGCATATGCTTCTTCATTTTTTTACATTTCTCAAATTACAAATCCCTCCACTTTAAGTTTAATCTTTTCTTATGATGCTGCTCTCCATGAGTGAAAGTATTATAATGTGGCCCAACAGGGGCAGTTACTAGTATAAGAGACATTTGGTACAAAGATCTCAACACCGTAGGCATCTATATTAAGAATCTTTCGAGTCCAATATTCTTAAGGGGGAACTTCACTGTAAAGTGAATTTTACATGGTGGCTGAGGCACATATGGAATGGGGATTGGGAAACCAAGTTGACCTGTCATAGTCTTGGGGCGTTAATAGGATTAATGGAAATAAATTTTGAGAGTTAATCTGTCTCCCAAGCATTTTTTATGGCATTGTTATATGAACAACCCTGCTGAATCGTGCTTCTAACACATCATCACAGACCATGCTTACCAGAACATGGACTAGGAGTGAAGTACCTCTGTGTGAGTTATAGGAAATGGTATTCCAGCTTATTCGTCAACTGTTAGTTTCACTTCTGAGGTCTTGGTAGTCTGGGACCAATGCAGAAATGTGCGTTGCATGTGTCATAGGGTATGTTTTGTGTGCAAGTAAAGGTTAAAGGGCCAATCTTCTTTTTCAATTGTTTTTATTTGTGAGCCAGTGCTGTCCTTCATATTGGCTATGAGCAGTGCTGCTACTTACTCTGAAATGAGTGATACAAATGAAGAGAAAGAAAGAAGGAACAAAGCAGGAAACCATTAAACTCAGTTCAGCAGCTGTCAAGGGGCAATGGGAATGTGCACTTCTGTTGTTTTTATGCAGGCAGGTCATGATTTGCAGGTTCACCTAAAACTTTAACTCTTCTGCTTGAAAAAGATCACAGCCTTTATCTTGTGAGTTGGCCAGCAGTACTGGAGCAGAAACTCTAAGACCAGAGGCTCTTGTGAAATCAGACTAGCTATTTTCATCCTTGTGAACAGTTCTCCACTTTGTCACTGTAGTGACGAGACAAATGCTAGCAGCAGCCATGTGTAGAGTCCTTCTGTAGTGAGAGACACAGGTACACTGACTCTGCAGCTCAGCTGGAGGGAATAATGGTGAGTATTCATCAGAACATGTGGGTCTACACTGCCTGAAACTACAGTGAAGGATATTGACTAGACTTGACATTTTCTCCACGAGCATTCCCATGATGTCCAATTACACTCAGACTTCAAGCCAGCGGGAATGATGAGGGAATTTGGCCTTGAGAATACCTAGGAGGGGAAATATAAACAGCCTGAGTCAATGAGTTTTAAGCACCTTAATACGAAAACTGGATTCATCATTTCTGCTGGTTCTTTGTGTGTATGTTTGTTTTTGTATCAAGAAAAAAGTCTGCTGAGTGACAATAAATATTACAGGGCACAGTTTACCTGGAAAACCTAAAATCACCCCTTCACCAGATTGCTTTTATAATGTATGCTTCTGCTCATTAAGATATGACTTCAGTTAAAAGCATTTTTTAATTTGATGTCTCTAAAAGATATGTCTGTGTGCAAGTCTAAGGGGATAAATGTGTATTTTATACCTGACATACCTGCCTAAGTCCTGTCTATTCAGGTATGCACACACACCAGTGGAAATTGGTCAAATCTATGTGTGGGTGCTATCTATGAGAAAACTCTGTTCTGAAGAAACAGATCAAGAGCTTTCACAGCATTAAAATTAGGTATTAATATGTATTATACTTCAGAGAGTTAAGACACCTAAAGAATGTAAAGACAGCTATCAGCCAAGGTTAAACTTAACTGCAAAAAGCAAGAAAATACATAGGACTCAATATAGCCTGTGCTATTTAACATCTTTGTTGGTGACAT
>NW_010285555.1:0-1966 GCF_000690775.1 Eurypyga helias
GGGGAATGTCTGATATGGAAATCAAAGTGGGATTTGGGGTTTTGCTGGCAGAGATAATACAGCAATCCATGTTGCTTATGGAGGCCAACAGTTGTCTTTGTTCTCCAGTTGTGCGGTCAGGACAACCGACTTGTGAATGTCTGTTCTAAGTAGTCTTTGGAGTGAGGGGAATTAGTGTTATCCCAAAGTAATTCTCTGCATCATGGTGTTTCATGTACTGAAGTGGCTTAAATTGACTTCTGAGAGGCTCTGAAGAGGGAGTGCTTAGGAATGCCATGCATGGTGGGTCCTAACTGTTGGAACCCTTACCCTACATAACATGGGGCCTAAACTTGCAAGAGCAAAGGCTGTGCTGTGGCTTGTTTATGTAGCAGTACTGAACAGATGATGACTAACTTCACCTACGAGCTTTTGACTGCCCTGGAAGAGTACCTTTTGTTCAGAAGCTAGTTGTATGTTTAGTACTGCAGTCTGTCCAAGTGTGCATTAAGGCAGCAATGGATTTATCTTGACAGAAGAACTAGCAAACTCAGTATTGCCATAACAAAACCTCAGTCGCATGTAACCTCTGGGCAAAACACTTCCCAAGGGGTTTTTAGGAAATACTTTAATCCAGTCTTTGCAGGGAAGTGTTCTTGGAGTTACTTAACTGCTAAGGCGTTCTAAGAGTACACACTTCTGTTGGAATGGCTGTATGGTATAGAGGGAAATCATGTGTATCCATCTGCTGGATTTGTATAAAGTATATAGGATTCCAGTGATCCATAAATAACCTTATTTTGTTTCACAAAAGGAGATAAATTTGCTGCAAACTTTCTCATTAAAAACGGTGCCTGTGTGAATGCTGCTACACTGGGAGACCAGGAGACTCCTCTGCACCTCGTAGCATCATACAGCCCCAAGAAGCATTTGCCAGATGTTATGGCAGAGATGGCGCAGATAGCAGAGTCCCTCTTACAGGCTGGAGCCAATCCAAATATGCAAGACAAAAAGGGAAGGTAAGTACACAGTGAAGTTGAGTCTGCTGCCAGTGTAACATCGTACTGCAGTGATGAGATGCAGCCCAGTGAGAAACCTGCTCAGGTCTGTCAGCAAAGCAGAGGTGATGCTGGAAGCAGGAAAAGTGGATTCATTAATCCAGTTTGAGACCTGTGGGTGGCACTCAAAGCAGAAAGCTGTGCAGGCTGAAGGGCACCCTGTTGTGCCTAATTAAGCATAGCCCAGCTATAGAAAGCTGGGGCCAGTTGATTGTGTTGGAACACATAGCATACAATTAATTTGCCTTTATGGAATCACTGAACAGTAAAACAAGCAAACTAAGATGACAAATAGTATTCCTGAAAGGTACTTAACTTCAGTTTCACTGACTGCTTCAGAAGAGATCTTGGAGCCAGTACCTGCAGTGTATTTGTCTGAAGTGTAGGGCCTGTGAACTGCCGTACAGGTCAGGCTGGGCTGGCAGACTAGTACATAAAATGATGTATCAGTACTCAGTTTTGATAGGTCAAGCTCTTGTGCTTTTTCCTTGAAGGTTAGCTCTTACATTAGTGTGAAGAGTTGCTTGCTACTAAATTCATTGGAATCTTGTCCATTTCAAGTGTGAATTGCTCTTGCTTTCAGGATGTGCTTGTGCTCTTTGCCTGAAAGCTGACACAAAAGTTAACCCCATAAATCTGTAGGGGCATGTTGGTGACCATGGACAAAACCATCTCACTGATTGCTAACATAACTATACTTTGCTCCAATTGCAGGACCCCATTACACGTGTCCATTGTGGTCAGGAATGAACCTGTATTCAGTCAGCTTCTCCAGTGCAAACAGTAAGTCTCTCAAATGTAAAATAGACTGAGGTTACCTTGTGCAGTGAAGATACAAAAACTGGTTTAACAGATCTTATGCATCTTTGCCTTGTAATAAGGCTAGCAATAGGCTTAGGATGCAAAAGTGTAAAGGCTTTGCATAACTT
>NW_010285556.1:0-1969 GCF_000690775.1 Eurypyga helias
AAAAAAAAAAAAATGGCTACCCACAATATTCTGCTTTGAAGGAGACATACAGCTACTGTATCTTCTGCCATCTTCTCCATAGCCACTTCCTCCACTGCAAAGATTCCCCTATCCTATTTTCCCTCAAACCACAACACTCCTTTTTGCCCAAGAGCCTTTGCCATCCTTTCCTACTCTTTCTCAATCACCGAAACTTTTCCTGCCAAGCTTGTTTTCTGTTCCCACTGTACCCAAAGGTCCATTCCACTCACACATCCAGTTTCAAGTTTTCTAACCTTTTCCAGACCTTTTCTTTAACTTGGAGTACCTCATGAAGAACATGAAGAGCAACTCATCTCAAGAAAGAACTCAGTTCAAATTGCTTTAATTTGTAATCATATTTTTTGTTGAGGCCCGGAGATCGGGGCAAGAAGATCCACATCCCTACAGTCACACCACAAAAGGTTACCTTCTTGCAAACAATAGTAAAGGAAGGTAGTGTCACAGAATTCGGTGGCACACCTGCAAGTAGGCAAGGAGGGGTTGGGATGGACAGCTCTTCCCATATATAAAAATGTTAAAATTAGATGGCAAAAAAAAAGCTGACTTTCTTAGTTTCAGAAGCCTTTACAAATAAACCGCACTAGAATTTCTCCTTTAAATCTTCAGTAAAAAGACACAGTCCTTTAATTCACTTCTTCACATTGCAGAGTAACTACCAAATTTCACCTTTTCCAAGCCCATTATGAAAACCCACAGGATTTCTCCAACCTTGTGTCATTCCACAACTATGAAATACAGTTTCTAAATGAAATACACTTTAAGGCTGTACCATGAGAAAACACACAGCTTAATTAAGTTAACTAAGCTGATTAAGCCATGCTCTTTCACCTATTACAGGAAGTATTTAGCCCTGGAGCCATCCTAAAGGCACCTCACACAGTGTATGACATGTTTTCCAGAGATACCGTATATATTTAGTCACTGCAGAAGGGGGAAAAGCAAACACCCCATATGTCAGCACGCCAACAAAAGAACAGCTGATAAAGCAGCTGTTTACATCTCCTTCTTGTCTGGAAGGTAGGTATTACATTACAAGGGAATAGATGAAGTTAAGAGAACATCACCCCAACACCTCAGATCTGATGGTTATAAAATAATTGCAGTAGGAACACCCCTTCCAAAAATCTCAGTCAGTGATGTTATCACTGGGATCTTTGTATGTTTACAAACAACTCGGACAAATGGATTTAAAATTGAATAGATAGCAGCAGCCTTATTTTAAAACAATTAACCTTTATCTTTCTCCTTTGTTGTATATAAATGAGTTTATATCATTAAAAGAATTCTTTTAAATTTTCAATCCTTTCAAAATGTCTAAAAGCAATTTCTAAAATAAAGACATAGCTAGCTAGCATTATTCTTATCTTGGCTTTTGCCGGTACAAGGGTGCTGCTCTGTGTCTCGTAAGGATTTCTGGCAGAGTGAGAAAACCTGGTCAGTATCAGTCTTTCCTGGGACCTGTCTGAAGTGTCGACAAGCAGCTAAGCTGAATATTAATACACTCTCCATCATCAAAAGCTGTTGCATACCCAAAGGATGAGAAATATTTTAATCAGCTTTCAGCTTGTCTAGTAGAAGTCAGTTTATTCCTTTGGGATTATACATCTATGTGCTCAATTTTTGCCTTTGCGTTCTCTCTCTCTCTATATATATATTACTTTTGAAACTAGCAGCAAAGAACCTAAATCTGCTGCTTTGTTGGAAAAAGCCAGCTAATGCTGTGATTCAATTACAGTATTTTACATTTAAGAAGAAAACGTAGAAGATGAAAAGCAAAGAAGAAAGTTGAGAAAACAGTCCCGTATCCTGTTTTTAACAATAGGATTTCTTAAAGAAACCAGTGGGAATTTTTTGGTTCGTTCAATATTTTTGCAAATTTTACGAGTTTTCAAGACTGACCCATCTGTTGTCTTACCCATCTTTTCCC
>NW_010285557.1:0-1866 GCF_000690775.1 Eurypyga helias
GTCCCACCTAGGGATCCGTCAGCACAGGCACCCAGCCCTGCAGAGCCAGGTCGAGGAACCAGCTCAGGCCCACAGCCCGACCTGGCAAACAGTGCAGCTCCCACATCTCCCCCAGTTTTCAAGGCCATGGAGCTGGGGAGGTGGCGAGGTGAGGGCAACCAGGGCCAGGCATCGCCCCGTGCCTGGTGCTCTTCAGCCCGGGGCTGGCAGCTGCGTGCAGGGGCTGCCCGGGGCCGCTGGCATCACGGACAGCACTGAGCACAGAGCAGGGCGAGGCTGCTTGTGCTGCCAAGAAGTGGTGGAGTGGAGAAACTGTGCCTGGCCTCTCCCAGACCAGGAGATGCTCAGGGGGCTGAGCCCTGGCCCTGTAACCTCCGCGCAGAGGGACACTGTCAGACAGAGCCCTGTACTTCCAGGGCAAGGGGGGAGGGACATCCTCGTGCCCCACAGGGTGCCAGGCATCACCCAGCACCCCGCGCACAGGGTGGGTGCCGTGGGGGAGATGGGTGGATGCAGCTGTTACTGTAGCAACAGGGATGAACTGCTCCTGGGCTGGCCGAGTTGAAACTGCCCCAAGTCAGAGTAGGAGAGGAGGTTGATGGAGAGGGGATGAAGCCGAGGGCTCTGAAATCACAAAATGGGGACCAATGAATGAGCAGTCATTCCCTGCTTCTCGTAACGCAAGAACTGGGCTCACACAGCGAATTTGCCCTGATAACAGGTTTCAAACAAACTAAAGGGACTGTTTCTTCACACTGCGTTATTAAGTGCTGAGGCTTGCTGCCCTGGGATGCTGCAGACGCCAGACACAGACAGGAAAGTCCCAAGGCCATGGAGGGCAGATCTGCTGCATCCAGATGCTGGGAGCCAGAGGGGAGATAGATGGGTTGCAGGAGCCTGGGCGCGCTTTTGGCTGGATGGCAGTTTCACAGCTGACAGAGCCAAGAGCTCCAGGCAGTATTCAAACAATATCTGAAGTGTTGTATGGTGACACACGCATGTCTGGACCAAATCCAGAAGCTCTCACTTGGTTTTACATCAGTCCTTTTCTCACAGCAACTTCCCACAAGGAAAACCCCTGGGTGACAGCCTCCAGGCTCCTCTCTACAGATTTATGGCATTATTTGCTTGATGGCATTTCCTTGCTCTTCACCTCAACTCATCTCTTCTTGGGTTTCAGTGCTACTCAAGCCAGCGGACATAGGTAGACACCAGTCATCCCTGGTGCCAGTATGACCGAAGATGGTTCCTGTCTGTCCTGTCTAGCAGCTGTCATGAATGAGCAGCATATCCACATTTTCCTGGACAAACAGAGCAGCAGAAGCTGCAGATGCAGGGCTTCTAGGCAGTTAAGTCAGCTGGTAAGTTCTTTTTCCAGCTGAATGTCCTCACTAAGGTCCAGTGCAGGATCTGTGTGGCAGCTTGGTGGAGGATGTCCACGAGTAAGGTCAAGAAGGAAGGATCTGTTCATGGACAGGCAAGTATGCAGGGCAGATTTATCATGGGTTTGAGAAGGAAAAACATCAAGAAGATGCCTTAAATGCTCAGGGAGAACAAGACTTTACAGATCTCTAGTTTGAAGCCAATTCAGGTGCCAAATAGCAATTTTCTATTTGGTGTTTCTCGAGCCTTTCTGCACCTGGATCATGCCTAGGAAGCATCCTCTGGAGACAGTTGGAGAGAATGCCTTCGGCTAGGTGCAAGCTCTTGTTAAGGCAAAGCCATGGCAGGTGGCCTGTTACTGTGAGATGTCCCAGGGATGGAAAGCACTGTCCCTGAAGTCAGGCACCTCCCAGTCTTCAGGTTTCATCATGTGTAACAGCGCAGGTGTCTGAGTCAGGCTGAATTATTAGAAAATCATAGAAT
>NW_010285558.1:0-1974 GCF_000690775.1 Eurypyga helias
CAAACCATTCCATGGTTCTATGATGATTCTATGTTCTCTCTTTCCTTTTACGGGAGATCCGAGTTCTGTCATAAATATTGGACTCGAATGGCATTTTCTTACTGCAAAAGCAGTTCTTGTTGCATTGCAGCAGGATCTTTCAAACACTATGTTTTAAACCTGGAACAAGGAAGAAGGTAACGTAACACACGCAGGTTTCCTGTAGGCATGTATGCACCCGAGTGTTGTGACGCTCAGAGCTTATTCAGGCTGCCGTCTCTTGGAGGACAATCAAAACGCTGACTTTTGAATTACTGAAGTGCTGTGAAGCTGTGTCGGGGCGTCCTAAAACCGGCTGTGGAAATAGGTGGGGTTTTTGGCTGAATACAGAGCCCTCTGTTCTGACCTCTGCCTTTTGTCACGGTTATGTGCCACATTCAGTTTCTTTACAACGCCGAAAGCAAACCCCAAATGGATTATGTTTGGATGACAGGCTTTTTTTACGCCTCGTGGTCTGTATGTGGTGATGGGCCTAAGCCCGTGTAGGAAGCGCCTTGAATAAAACAGGTGGTGTGCCCTAAATGAGTGCTGAATGCCGTGTTTGCTTTGCAGGAGGTGATCCTACTTCTGAACAAATCCCTCGGTGCCGGGTCCGTCGTCAGTTATTATTCTCACGTGTCACGTCGGTGTGAAGATAAAAGTTCTGTTAGGATTACAAGGTTGTCCGAGCTGTTCTCTAACCGATGTTTGGTGCGGTTCGGTTTCTTTTTAAAGGTGAATTCCTGCAGAACTGCGATCGTGCTCCAAACGCGCGTTCCGTGATGTGAGGCAGGGTCCGGTTAACGTGGCAAACGCCGGGCGAGGGAGGGGAATCGCCGTCTCAGGCCATAAAGCAAAACGGCTGAACAGCCCCAAGTCAGCCGTGAATCATCTCCTTCGCGTCGCCTCAGGAAATTAACTGCCAGTTAATTTAGATTGCAGGGCATTAGATTTCTTTAATTAAAAGCTGGTAACTGTCAGATAACTGTACACAGATAAAGAGACTTGGAAGCCTCAGTTACCTCAAAATCCTTGTTGTTTTCTGTCCCTTGGCCAATTTTCACCCTTGGGAGGATTTTACTGAGAAAAGGCTCTTAAAAATAATGAGGGATGCTGCAAAAGATTTTGGAAAATTCTAATGAATTATACCAGCTGGTTGTCTTTAATCCCAACGATTTTTTTTTACACGCTAGTACAATCCTACTGAGGATGCCCCGTCCTCTGCACAGCTCCTGCTTGGAAAACAGACTGCACGTGCATGGATTTGTACTCAGAATGCCTCATCACATATAATATTACCCAAAGTGTTATTAATTGTACTTGTAGCAGATAAATTTGCCTCGTCTGGCCCAAGTCAAAACGGTGAAGTCGGGATTAAACGCAGACAGGGCTTGCGGGGAGTTGTTGCAGCAGCAGCCCTGGGTGGGTTTCTTGTCTTACCTGATAACCCAAAACAAGAGGTTTGTTGTCTAAAGCAACCCCTCTGGAGGAAATTATGTTTTAAATTTTTATTAAAACTCATGTTGTGTGTCCTAGCTAAATGAATGGCCGTTTGGTACATCTCATCTACACCGCTGACGGGGCCCTCTGTAACCCCAGCTCCTCACTTCAAATCCTCTCATTTTCTGTGTGTGTGTGTGGAAACAAATCACTTCCCTCTTTTGTGCCTCAGTAGGCGGAAGCCTAAACATAAAATTTAGCAAAAACTGAGGCCCTGCCCGTGGGGAGAAATGGCTGTTGGTGAAACAAAGCCTTCATAGGTGTCAAAGCCCAGTGATGAGGGGAATGTGCTTAAACACATGGGCTGAGAGACAAACAAGGACACCCTCTTCCTCCGTACAGCCAGCACACCAGCCGCCCTGGCCGTGCTGCCGTTTCCCGGTTTCAGGGCGCCCATAACCGGTTTCCGAAGCGCGGTTGGGCGGGGCTGGGCCTGACGAGCGCCATCAGCGCTCC
>NW_010285559.1:0-1979 GCF_000690775.1 Eurypyga helias
AAACTTAGTGATTCTGTGTGATTCTCTCAGCTAGCTTCAAAACACAGTGCTCCAGAGTGCTTCATGCAGGTAATACTGCAGAGAACGATCACACTGAGCAGAGATATTGGGCACCACTCAAAGATTAAGGAGAGATGAGAGAGAAACCACTTCAGTGGAGAGGTTCAAAGGCCTGGAAGTGTACAATGGAGGAAGCTCTAACTTTGTGGGGAAAGAGATATATGAACTACTGGGGAAAACATTTAGATTGTAGACACTGGGAAAAATTTGCATATATTTTGCATGTATGAAATTATGACTATTTATTTCTTTCTAGCAACTTGTCTTCCTTCCTCAAGAGTTGGAAATGTCCTCAGTAAAGCCCTTAGAAATGTAGTAATCTACAGGAAGAGGCCTGGAGATGTTTCTAGTGCCTTGATCCTTTTATGTCATTTCAGCTTGCATTATTTCCTGGTTTTATGTATGTCTGTTTCAACACAAGCTGCTAGAGTTTATAGCTTTATTGGTCAGTGTCAGCCTTTTTTTCCCTAAATGAGTAATTCCTGACCTCCACCACAGAAAGTTTGCTTTGATAACTGCTAGTCTCGTATGACCACAGATGATTAAAAGACTACCATATTCATGTTTTCTTTCTCACTTCATCAGTAAGAGAATAGCATAGCACAGTTCATTAAATAAATATGAAGAAAAATATCAACTCCTTGTATTATGATCTAAGGCTTGCACTATTTTACATTATTCACATCCAGGTAAATTACAAACTAAATTTTGAATACAGTAAATGCAGAAATAGCAGCTGTTTTCATGCTGTCTGACTACAGCTATGTGGCAGAGGAACCCAAATAATGGCCATGGAGGAAACCTGAGTTAGAGAATACAAATAATTGTGAATCCCAGATTCTGAGCTCAAAGTAGACGTCCACTTTAGACAGCTGTCCTTACAGGACTGAGCTATGTGACATTTTGGTATGTTCTTTAGGAAAAAAAATTAAAAAATAAAGAAGTTTAACTATTTTTAGTACCTAAGAATGTTGCTACATTTACAGATTTACAGATCCAGTAGCAAAGGGTTTTATTTCTATTTTCTTTTTTAGTCTTGTAATCCCATATCCTAGGGCAGGGGATTGTCTGTGCTTAAGGATTTCTACATAAAACTAAGAGGTAAACACTATTCAGCTTTGAGTCGACCATTATTTAACAAGTTAATATTCTATTGCTAGCTTCCACATTCTCACTTCAGTTGAGCTAAAGTGTTCCCCATACATTTTCACCACAATATACAGTCAAGGACATTGCATGGAAGATTTGTGCATGGGACTGGTATGGTTATATTAAAAAAAATTACTTAATTTAACATTGACAACTTCACCACATGAGGTCAAGACGTGCTGACATAATATCCTCTCAGGGTTTTTGGAAGTAAAAAAGGTGAAGACAAGAGAATGGAAACAGTACGTAAAATGGATTGACTGAACAAAAAGAACAAGAGACACTTCTGTAGAAGTTATTTCCAGGGTTCAAACAATTAGTGCACATCTAAATAAAATCCAATTGTTCTCATCCATGATCTTTAAAGCATTTCTGCTCTCACAAAAAGTTACACAGAGTATTTTTGTTTTCTGTTTTATAATCCATTAAATCAAAAACACATGTATGAGGTTTATGCAATGACATATGGAAGTCATTAATGCTGCTTTACTTCTCAACTAAGTACCCAACCCTGTACTCCTTAAGAAAGTGACTCTTACTGAAGTCACTGTGAGTTTTTCATGCATATGAGGGAAAATATTGAGTACTAAATGTAATGATCATTAGGCTATTAAAATTGTCCAGTAGCCCTTGTGTCAGTCCCTTTTATAACAGACACTCTTTTTTGCATGAGAGGAAAACAGTTCTTAAACTTAGTTCAACAGTTCTTAAACTGTTGAATCTACAAATGGAAAAAATGAGAGTGAAGAGAAAAGGAGAAATGGAGAAGG
>NW_010285560.1:0-1991 GCF_000690775.1 Eurypyga helias
TCCTGGCTGAACCCAGCACATGTTGATCTAAAGTTAAGTGATGAATGAGATGGGATATGACATACATGGAAACCAGAAAAGATTATTATAGCAGAATCGTTGTCTCAGAATTGATGGGGTAAACTACAGATAAGATGGTTTGCTGCCTGAACCCTATTTAACTGGGAAGAACAGACTGAAAAGAACGAATGGGTGCAATTTTAGTAAACAGATAAGGCAATTACCCACAGGGCTGTGCTGTTCTGATAGACTTAGAGGCAAGCAATTTTCTTATTAAATTAAGTATAAGGAAGGACTGTTTGGGGCTTTATATTTATAAAGAAATTTCTAATTAACACAAAATATTTAGCTTTTATTTTATAACTTTACAATTGAGTAATTTGTGGGCTAATCAGCCTATTTATATTCTGTGGTGATTTTAAGAATGATGCACCGTGCCTGAATTCTGGCTTATGCTGTGCCGTTAAGTTGCAGTTTGGGACAGTGACTGGACTAGTCTATGTCATAATTTCACTGGTTTGTAGATCTGTCAAGCCCATAGGTAGTGTCTGAATGGGCAGGTTTCACTGAGCTTCTTTATAGGAAAGTTGCTTAAATCAAAGGAGAAAATCGGTCCCAGTAAACAGGCAATTGCTTAGTGATTAGGTAGTGGGGTAGGGCTCCTGAAAATATCAAGTTATAGAAAAATTTGTGAAGGAGGGAGGTAATGAAGTATGCTCTTTGGCAAGCAGTTGTTTAGCTGTGGGACCACTTCCATTTCAGAGTAAACTGGCCTAGAATAAAAGAGGAGTGGGAGAGAGAAACGCTCTCATTTTGAAAGGAATCCAATAAGGTCTCTACAGTCTTCAACCTTTTGGACCTTCTGGGCGGGAATGGTTACAGGTACCAGCTGAAGGTAATAAATACTGTCATAGTTAGTATCACTGGCTAAAAAAATGTTCAACTCATGTTGTTTAAATCAGATGAGAACTGTTTTTGATTTATTAAAATGTAATTAGGTAGTAATCTGAGAACTACACACTCAAGGTCAGTATTTGCAATACAACAGAAACCACCACACTAGAGACACACATAATGTTCATCAGTACCTACAAATTTCTAAACACACTTCTTTAATCCTCAAAAATAATAAAACTCCAAAGTCCTAATTGCACCATCACGGTACCTGTGGATCACAAACTCATCCTCACTCCTGGCTGGGCAGGTTCACTTATTTCCCCACCCCTTCTGGGAGAGGTGCTGGTGCTCCAGCTCCGTTTGCATCCATGTAACTCTCCACAATTTGCTGATAACATGCTGGTGAGAACCTGACCCTACAAGGTGTACCATCACAATTCTAAATGGTACAGGCTACATCTCTGACAAGGAGACTGCTCCATCAGTTCTAGGCAGAAGTCACAACACATAGGTGACTTCTATCTGTCACCAAGGTCTTTTCTTTCAACCACAATTAAAAAAAATCAAAACTTATCTTCAAGATTATTCATTGTCTCAAAAGTCTTTTGATAATCTCTCAGTCAGTGTTTGTTTTGGTTGATGGTGGCCTCATGCAAGCTTTGTCTTTGTTAAATGCCTCATACTGTTATCAGGAATGCTTTGTGACAGTTTCCAAGCTATTCCATGATTCTGTGACCTGTATACAGTCTTCACACCCAAATATTGTGTCAGCTCTTACTATCTAGATAATGTTACCAAGAAGGGCCTTGTGAATTCCCCAGGCTTCATTTCCAAAGTCTTGTGTTAAATTAGAAGAGGACCTGAAGTATACAAGTTGTCCTATATTTTGACAGGAGACTCTGCTAGAAGTAATCCATCATCAGACCAAATGATACATCTGGGAAAATCAGACATTGTTTTGGACATATTATCCTTACTGTTTTTTCTGATTTTTCTTTAGAACGGTTTTTGATCCTATGAAGACTCTATCTGTGTGTTGTATGCAAAGCCTACAAAGTGTACCAAATAGTTTATAGAATCACAGAATCACAGAA
>NW_010285561.1:0-1945 GCF_000690775.1 Eurypyga helias
CATTTCTGTTGGGAAGTCCTCTAGCAGAGAAGTTTATTCCTTAGAGGCAGCAGTGGGGTGACCTGAACTAAGTCAGGTTTGAAATGAGCTGCTGAAGGAAACGAAACATCACCTGAATTGGGGAAATTTGTTGTGCATTTTGGTTGTGCATTTACCCTGTAGCTTTGGTGGGTGCAGAATTCAGCAGAACAATACTTATTTCCCTCTTGTATTGATGCAAAGCACAGAGGTCTGAGGTGATTAATGCTCTTCATCTCCTTGCAGCCCATGAAGCTGGAGATGGGGGAGGAACTTCATCTCTCCATCAGATTTAACCCTGCTTATGAGGAGGATTTGTGTATCCGGGTAGCAGAGGAGGCTCTGAAGATACAGTTTCTCGAGCATCCTCACGAGGAGCAGGTCACTGTTTGGGGAGAAGTCTACTTTCCCAATCTCTGTATCCAGACCATGGCCCTGGACTTTGGCTGCATCTTGAATGACACTGAACATGTGCGTTACATCGAGATGACCAACTGCAGCCCGCTTCTTGTCCAGTACCACTGGTCGTTCCTGGCAGACAGCCACATGAGGTACGTGCACCTTTGCCCCCTCCGTGAAGCTCTTTTCCTTCCTGATGTCCTGTGTGTACTTTGCAAGGACCAAGGCTGTTTGCCTGGGATCTGACAAATTGCTTTCAACTTTCTGTTGTGGAAATAACCCCTGCCAACTGTGGTCAGACTAGATGCTCAGGGAATAGGTGATCTCCACCAGTGTGATGCTGGGGAAGGAGACGAAGTTCTCCAGCCAAGCTGGGGCTGTAAGTTACTACAAACACTTTTCACATAGCCCGTAATCTAGAGTCCTGCTTCATTTCCAGAGCTGCAAGCCTGTGGTAAGGCAATGGGAGAAGCAGATACATCTTTTCCTTCCCTGCCAACCCTATCGGTTGTCATTTCATACTAAGGTCCTACCCAGGCTCTGCCACAAGGACCATGGGCTGCTATGCCAGTCTCTTGCTGCTGCTTTGCTGTAGCCCCGTACTGGTTCCCCTGGGAAGGAAAGCTGGTGTGGAAATCTGCTTCCTCACACCACTGTGGTCTGAGGCAAACACCATCTTGGTGAAGCGAGTTTTCATCTGTTAAACGGCACGTCACGTGCACAAACCAGTTACTCAGTGGTTTACAGCAAAATTGTAGGTTCTGCTGTGGCTTTGGGTACAGCTGTAGGTGGTGGTGGGAGGACTGGTCTGAGCAGGGCTGCCCAGCCGGTGGTTTCCAAGCCCAAGAGCAGTCTTGCTGTTGTGCTGGAGCACATCTATAAACACATTTCCAGCAATTCCTCCCGCTGTGGCCTCTCTGCATAGTACAAAAGTCTAGTCTGGGCAGTTTTAATTACAGCAGCAAATGGTTTTTCCATAATGCCATGGGAAACCGAGCAAAGTTAACCATTGTGCATTGAAGTGCTGCTATTACAAATAATAGAAATCATCAATAAACAGTGGTGTTTGGGGAACTGGGATCTGGCTCAGAGTGAGACGACCTATTGGGAACTGGAAATTAGCTGTTGTTATGAGGAGGGCTTGAGGGAGAAGACCTGGGAACTGGGGTTGCCCGTTCAGAGCTGGGTCTCACCAAGTAACAAGAAGTCTTTAGCGTGGCCCTTCTTGATGCACAGCACCTTCAAGAACTGACCCTAAAATGCAGAGGAAAGTCTGCAAAAACAGGTGAAGGGCAGGTGGGCAGGGAAAGGGGAGCAGGGCTGTAAGCTGTGCTTGGAGGTCCCTGTTGTCATCTGGTAAATTAGATTAGGATTTAATTACAAGCTAAAGGGAAAATCTAATTTTGATGATAGAACAATGCATATATTTTATAATAACCGAGAAACAAGCACATTACAGCGAAGCCTGTGTGGAATTAATTTCCTCTGGGGCCACTTGCTGGCCGGTTGCCTGTTTATCTTTACTCTT
>NW_010285562.1:0-1973 GCF_000690775.1 Eurypyga helias
CTCCCCTCCTCGTCAGCTCCTCTGTTGGAGGATCCTTAGATCTTTGCCATTTTACCATCTGACGCTCGAAGAACCCTTGTCATGTGACAGGCATCCATGTCTGATGCACGTTTTAAGCAGTAGCCGGTGTTTGACACACAAAGCTGCTGACAGAAACACCAGGATGTACGTAAAGAGAAAGCCCGACAGAAATTTGCCAATCTAAAAATCGATGGGGAAAAAAAGACTCAGAAACCAGAGCGGCCATTTCCATCACCTTGGTTTTAGCCAACTTCTGAGCTTGGATTGCTCTGGAGACACACTTGTCAAGTAGCCTGCACAAGCAGCTTTTATTTTATCACTGCTGAAGAAATCCCTAATAACGCCTCCTCCAGAACTCTGCTTTGGGGTTCAGGAGATCCAGACAGACCAGATTAAATGTTCAGAGCTACCAACACACAACAGGGGAATGAAGAGACTATTACATAAAATAATATTTGTACAAAGAAAAAACACACATACAAGATCTAATGGAGCAGTAATTCAGCCTTTTTGTGATTATCACAACTGTGATTTTTCCTTTGGAAAAAGACAGGAATGAGGAAAAAGAAACCTACCTAGGTTGAAGGTAGAGCATGAGCAGTTAAGGAATGACCAGGGATTACTCTGTCCAGAGAGAGAAAGAAGGACAACCAGGATTAGGGTGAATTTTACTTCTCACAAAACAGCATCAACACTCCGGCAGTGTAAAGGCTACAGATGACTCCTAAGACTGCAACCCCAGGCCTTTTGAGGGACCGTCATGCTGCCATGGGCTTTGCCTTGGCAAAGTGACAACAAACTGAGCATTGCCACTGGAGCACTCGAACTATAATATCATGGTCACAAAGGGCTCAAGTCTGTATGACTTGGAAAGACTTACCTGAGAAAATAATGAGTCCAAATGAGCAGTATATCCAGGAGACAGAGCTCCATGGTCTGAGCACACTACTATACAGTAACGTCTACTGACTGAAACTCTGCTTTTCTACAGAAATGCCAGTGACCTCTGAAGAAAGCAAGCTGTTCTAGCAAGTTCTCCTACAAAGCCAAATTAACAGGAGGGCCCTTCTGCAGGTAGCCACAGCAAGCAGAAAGAAAATCCATCTAGAAACCTATGCCAGCAGAAAACAGAAACCGTACCGTGCTGTTGGCAAAACTCCATGCATCTCTGGTCCAGGGGGACATCAGCAACACATCTGCACGTTTGATGTTTGTGCTCCACAACAAAGAGATGGTTTCCATTCTCTCACATCTTCTGATTAGCCAGCCAGGAGCTGGCTAATCCTGGGACCCAGTACCACTCAGGCGCACAACCTCAGCAGTACCCTGAAAAGACCTCGGTGGCCTGCATTAATACACTGACACGTACTTGAGATGTAAACACTGCCAAGCTATCTCATATTTGCATAACGTAGAGAGGACACAACTCAGCAAACTGAGACTTGCTTCTACTGAAACTTTCTTTACAGACAGCTCATTTTCTGTGTTCATAAACTGTAGTAAAGACCTGTTTCAGCCCAATGGCTCAAACCCTGCCTGCAAAGAAGCCATTTAGACAAGCCACAGCTTCCTTTCCTCCCTGCTGCCTTGCTTCCCAGAAACCAACCAGTATCAAAACCTCTGTATGAAGACTTCATGAAAAGGTCAACTGCAAGTGTCTTTTCTTGTTGCTTTTTTTGCCAGGCATCATTCCAGTAGAAAGTAGCTTTTCCTGCTAGTTTTGCTGCAGCTTCATTACCTTCAAAGATAACACTTCTTGCCTCTGCTACTCCAGTACAGACTCGCAGCCCAGCAAAATCATACTTCAGGTAGGAAACCTTCACCAGCTAAAGATAGGCATGCTATGGGAATGTTACTCTTAAAGAACAGATTCTTTCAACATCTCTTTCCTTTGCTTACCAAAGTTCAGAGAGTGTTAGAAAACCACAGAAAAAAAACCAAACCAAACCAAA
>NW_010285563.1:0-1974 GCF_000690775.1 Eurypyga helias
GCGCCCAAATCCTCCCGGGGGCCAGGCCGCGGCGCCGCCGGGAGCCGGCTGGGAGCGAGGGAAAGCAGCGCCGAGACTCCTGGCCGCCCACAGCCCTCCGCGCTCAGCCCCGAAAAAGTACACAGTCGTGGCCTTCACCTTTTCTTGTCTTTTCTTCAGCGGAGAAACGGCCTCTCTTCCTCGCAGCTCTGGGCCTGCTCTGGGGGAAAGAGGCTCTCCCTCAGCACACCTGGGTTTATGTGGTAGCGGGTGTGACTGACAGGAGAAGGGCAGGAGGAGCCCTGGGGGGGGAAAAAAGAGAGAACACCCTCATTACCAGGGATTTTCTGGGGAATGCAGCAAAGAGAAAACACCTGCAGCCACGGAAACTCATGCGTTCAAAGCTGGGAAGGGTGGGTTGAGCTGAGCGCCATCACTTCTCCCTCACGACCTCTGTGGGCAACTCCCCCCCTGGGCTGGCATTAGATGGAGACACGAGGGTCATACCTAGTGCTGCCATCCTTAACTCGGAGTGGAGTGCCCCGTCGGAGGCCTGCAGCCCTACCCGTGTGCTTTCCCAGCTCTGCAGACATCCCGCCGGCAGTGACTGCCCACATCAGGCACCATGGCGGAAGGCCCCAGGCCACGCAGGGACAGGGGAGGGTCCCACCTGAAATCTGCTGCTCTGACTGCACCACACTCTCCCCGTGGGCCCAGGAAAGCGCAGTGGAGCTGTAAGTGAGGGAGAAGCAGAGAAGAATGAAGTTGAGGTCAATTAAGCATCATCTAGATACACTAGATTTGACAGCCCTGGTCTCAGGCAATCCAGGCCTGCGAGGCAGCCACAGGAATCCTTGATTTCCATCTTGCAGGGCGGAAGCCAGAGCAAAGAGAAGATAAATGGCTGGTCCCAGTCAAAAATAGAACCTGAAGCACCTGACTCAGACGCCTCTGCTTCAATTGCTAGTTTTCCCTGACATTTTCCTTACATCCAAGCTCAAGTCATTGCTTTGCGGTTCTGGATACAAGATTTTGTCTTCTCTTTAGTCTGTAGTTGCCTGGGGAGACAGAATGTCACCAGGAAAGGAGCTAGACACGAAGGTTCCTACGGAATCGGGCTCTGGACTCCCACGGGAGGGCTCGCTTCTCTGTCCGCTTTGGCCCTGGCTTGCCAACTCACACCCTTAGGTCCGAGTTCCTGAGCAAAATGGGAGCAATGATGGTGACTTCCTTTGTGAGCTCCAGAGAGAGTAACAACAAGTGCTATGTGTAGCCATGCATTTCTTTTTCAAGAAGGACGAGTGTAAATTTAAAGCAGTTTGGAAAGAAAATCTTCTTTAATGTTTTCAGGTGCTTCAGGGTAGGATTTCAAGTCAGGTATTGCCTGATTAAACCTTCTCGTTTTTGATCACTTGCACAATTTTACGCTGTATCTTATATACGCTGATTTGTGCTTATTACGAAAGCTTCCATATAAATGTTTAATTTACATCCCTGTGTCTACATTATGGCCAAGAAGGTCAGCAAGCCTGGGGTTGTATTTGGCCTGCCAATAGTCAGTGGTACGCGCGGCAGCTCGATGCCATCTCCTGTCTTCCGTCTCGGATTGTTGCAGGACGGGGGCCCAGGACTGTCACGCTACGTTGCAAGCTGGCTTCTTTCTCATTGCTGCTCCGTTCTGGCAGAAGAAGTCTTATTTTGTGAGCGCTTTTGTTCTCTTCTTTAGAACTCAGTCCTCCCAAGGCTCTGTGTGCAAAAAGTCCTATATTGTGATGACTAGTCTATCTCTACAGTAGGGCCTTGAGGTGTCCTGTGACCCGAGGCCGTTGCAGCAGGCACTGCACGCCCCCGAAGAAAAGGCACCCCAAAGAGTCCCGTTTGCCTCGGGTGTTCTGCAACGCTGATGCAAAACCGAGGAGAGTTGAGCCCACTGAATGAATGAAATAAAGCTTGAAAAAATTCACAGCTCTTAAGTCATTTCCTTGAGTCATTTTG
>NW_010285564.1:0-1898 GCF_000690775.1 Eurypyga helias
TCCACGCCAGTTATGGCTAGTTCCAAGCTCTGTCCACCTCCCAGCAGCTGTACACAACCCGACTGCTCACTCCTTTAAAACTGTTTCTGATGGTGGTAGGTAAGATGCAGTCACACAGCTGCGCGCATACTGCGTCTCCAGAGTGAAAGCACGTAACGGCTGGAGACAACCCTCCCACCACAGCCAGCTTTCTCCGTTCACGTGAACACAGCTGTCACAAGCAATGCGTGCTCGTATTAAGTGTCATTGTCTTAATTACCTGCTGCTGTTTTCACACTACGTAGCTTTTTTGGAGTCACGGACCACACTCTGACAGTAGAGTCCGCAAAGCCTCCTACAATCATGCTAGAGTCATCGGTAATATCCACTGCGGTCAGACCCTGCGCACAAAATACCCATTTATATCGACTGTATCTTTTGTGATGCATTTCAAATATTACAAAATCCTAAGTACTAATAAGAAAATTAACTTATTTACAAAAATAAGAGGGAATTATTCTAGGATAGACAAAACCACAGACAAATTCTTGCACCGTTAATGCTGTATGAATGAAGCACAGTCAGGAGTGACAGAACAGTACTGTTTTGCAGTATTCTGGGGCAGAACACCTCCTGTATTCTGCAGAATACAATCAGGGCCCCCCAGAGGAAAACAAATGAAGAAATTATGGCAAAATCAAAGCAAAACCAAGAAACACGGAAATTAGAAGAGTCTTTATGGAAACTAAAGATTTTTAAGGCTTATTCCAAATACTCCAGTAACCCTTGCCAACTCTGTGTCGTCTTTCTTTATTAAGAGTAATGATTATAATTTTGATTCCCTTTTCCATATTACCCAAACTCTTCTTTTACGAACCTGGTAAGCATTGAGGAACGTGTAGAAACAGATGGAGGGCAGGCACTCTGGGCCAAGACGCACACGCCTTGCGGCTTCCTTCATATTCATTACTTTATCCAGCTTGTCAGAGTCTTTCAGTTCAGGCAGCGGAATTCTACAAGAAGCACATGTTTTTACACAATAAAAGCACCTTCCATATTGTTCATCTAAACAAAGGCGGCGAAACGTGTGCATGCAGCCCTATATCTTAATATTCTGATTGGAAACAAGAAGCAGAAAAATGAAAGCCTGTGTGAAAGATTAACTGCTAGGAAAACGAGCTGGACTGGAAGAGCAAAGACAGAGGGATATATGCTAAGCTTCCCATTACCTCCCTTGGAAGTCTTACTGCTAAAGCTGCGTACCACTGAAATGGCCAGAGAGCTAAAAACATCATGTGGCCAGGGATGCAGATTTGGCATGACAAGACTGGATTTAACAAGGCTTCTCTACACATCATTCCCTTGGTACCTGTTTTGGGGAGGAGCATTAGGGTCTTGTTTTTTACTTTTTGACCCTACACTATCTTTTTTAGGTTTTTTCTTCTTTGGCTTTCCTTCCTCATTTTCTCCTTCTTCATCTTCATCATCCAAAGGCACATCAAACTCTGGTTCTTTCAATAAGCCAAAGAAAACCTGCAAGCCAATAAACCACACATGAGACAAAACAGCAATTGATGTTCGTACGGAAAACACATTTTTTTTTAATGGAAACTTTTCAGTGTAACAGTCCAAGGAATTGAGCTGCCCCTTTACAACTGCCACGTTTTGTATTGCTGCATACATTCCTGGGTAGCCCATAACAAATGTAGTACACGTTCTGCTGTTTTACCCACCAACTGATCTGGACAACTGTAAATTCTCCCACCACCTCTTAGCACTTCCTCAAAGCAAAATCCCTACAGCTCACACTATTTATCTGTATAGCACTGTGGTACTACACTGTCAAGATCTACACCAACAGCCCTTGCAGTAACAACTGGCAGTACGCAAGAATTACATCCGTTGGACAAAAGAGGAAG
>NW_010285565.1:0-1986 GCF_000690775.1 Eurypyga helias
TTTTTTTTTTTTTCCCCCCAAAGAGGATGGGTGGGGTGGTTTTATCTGCATCCTATGCAGATAATAAGGCAAATGCTAACAACAGTGAGTAAAATAAGGGTTAATAAAAGTTTTTGTGTTTGTGGTTTTGTTGGAGAAAGTACTCTGTAAACTGCTGCTGTGGTAGAGATCCATGGTATTTGATTTAAAGCAGGGTAGTAGGATGCGGACTTGTTAGATTGCACTGGTTAAAGTTGCAAAAGTAGTTGCAGTGTTTTAATAAAGGAGAAGAATTATCAAAACATTTATTTTAATGTATTTCTGATTGATAGAGGTTATGTTTTGAGGTTTTTATCATGGATGTTAGGTTTTGTTTGTAGTTCAGGTAATAGTGTTTTTCTTAGTCTTTATTCATCAGCAGAAATCGAAGTATAAAAATAACATTAAGCATGGTTTTGTTAAAAATTGGAAACGTATATCAATGTTCTTTGAAGTTGCATGTTTTTAAAAATGAAAATAGTTATCTTCTAAGAAACTGTTGATGGTAATGTTACATTGTTGACATAAGTATCTTATAAAAAAGGAAAAACTCCATCAAAACTAAAAAGATATAAAGCTGCAGTAGCAGTTGTATTTGGTAATAGATTTTTGTAGGAATCTGCTATGTCTTGAGTTTTCTTAATGTTTTTCTTCTACTCCTCACTTAACATGGTTTAAGTGTTAATTTTATATTAGCTGTAAGGTTAGAATAAGTTGCCTTGATGTAGGGTCTGTGGTTGGCTGAGAGTTCTCAATCTATAAGTTGATGGAAGTTGTTTTTGCAAGGATAAGGTACAGGAGAAAACTGTTTCAATCACATAAATTGTATCTCTGCTGTGTGTTTTTTGTCAAAATGTCTTGTTTTTACAAAATTGGTTTTGTGATGGGGAAGGATGTATTTGAGAAGATAAATGCTGGAGAACTTGGAATTCTAGTGTCTCAGGGCTCTAAAGTATCTGATGGGAGGTATAAGCTTATTTTTCATCAGGGTCTCTTGGCAATTTTCTTTGATTTGTGGCAAGAAATTAAGTCGTCGTGGATCAGAAGTTGGTTGGGAGAAAGGAAAAGAGAGGGTAGAATTCAACTATCGACCTTCGTCACTGTTTAATACCTTCAGATATGAAGCTGTTATAGAACTTTAAAAATTATCCAGAGTGGAGGATGTGGGGGGAGGGAATAGTGGGGTAAAATGTTTGCAAATTAGACAGTTATTTGAGCTAGGGGTGCCTAGAAGGTCTTCCAAGGAACTTTACATAGAGCTAAATAAGTTCAATGCATGAGCAACACAAGATGAGTGAAATTAACTTGTGTTAAAAGGAAAAGCAATAGGAGGAAGTTAACTTTTTGGGTACCTTAATGTGTCTGGTATCAATTTGGGAAAGGTTGTGGAGTATCACTGTAGATAATCATGGCTCTGTTTTTACTGCTGCTGTGCGTGTTGGTAAGATGAAAAAATCTTACTGAGTTCATGAAGTTGTTCAGAACAGCAAGGTTGTAAAGTTGAGCACTCAGGAGTTGGGATGTACTAGCTTGTGCAGCGAAACCAAATTCAGCCCTTTTTGAGTACGTGCACCATGAAATTACATAGCCGCATATTATTCTCTGTATTGTAATCTGCCTTGTCAAGGGTGTATAGGGTAGGGGGCTATTGTATGTAGGGGAGGGCCATGAGGCATTATAGAGAGAAAGTATTTTTGTGGTGTTGATAGTTGAACCCAGCCTTCTACAACATAATTCAGTCCTGCATCTTCTATGGAGTCCATAGAAAATGCCAGGCAAATCACTTTGACAAGAGTTTACAAGTGGCTGCTATCTGAGTGTTTCCTGTTTGATGAAGGCCCAACTGACAATTTTGGGCATTTACAGCTGCAACTAATAGCTGCAAATTAGTGGCTTTTCTCCTATTTTAGTTCTTAGAAATGTGACTAAAACTGGGGGAGACGACCAAAAAACAAAAAACCCAAACCA
>NW_010285566.1:0-1993 GCF_000690775.1 Eurypyga helias
CACCCCACCCCCCCAGTTTCTAAAGATCTGTGAGATGCAATAATGCTTTTGCTGTTAGAAGGATATGTCCGAGTCGTAAATTTTCTCTATTAGCAGAGATGGGATATGGTCTGTCTGGAGATGCTGAGAGTATAAACTGAGGATTTAATCTCTCTCTGTTTAATGTTGGATACTACTCAGTGGTGAGCATAGTAGCCCAACTTTTCTCGCCATCCTCTGCATTTTGCCCTGGGACCTTCATCAGTTGGTGTGATGGGTTGTCTCTAGAACTGACACTCAGTGGCATAAGCATGTCAGTACATTCCAAGGCACAGTTCCAAAGCCAGAAAACAGCTGGAAAGAAAAGAGATCTGTATGTTTAGCACAATAGGAATGCATGTGAGCTACCGGCTCATTCTATTTGTGGAAAAGGCGGCTGTGATCCTATGATTTGCTGAGTAGTGTAATTGTTTGGAGAGAGGGAAATATTAATGCTGTTGTAAAAAACATTTTTAATTTGGCGAGTATTTCTGAAGTCCATATTACCAGTGCATTAGGGAAAAAACCTGTCTAGAAGGGATAATGCAGTGCTGGTGAGTATCATCAGAATGGATCAACTATCCTAATGCAGTCATAAAGTGGGGTTGGTTTAGCAAAGCAAGAGCTGAGAGGGGTTGCAGTTGTGCTCTGCAAAGCTCTCTCTGAAGGAAGGTCTAATAAAAAATCAGGGATGGTGACAGTGTGCTCCATAGACATAGTAGTGTGAAAATCCTGAACAGCCTATGATGGAATTGTTTGGCCTGTGATGATCTACCTTTAACACTCCTCGAGATGAGGCTCGAGGAACCTCCTGATTTTGCATTTCAAGATCAATGTGATTCTTAAAGCAGCGATAAAAACAGTTTGCTATTGATTTTTATCAAGCAAACCTGTTTGGTTGCAGGTTTATTACTTTGAAAAAATACAGTAACTTGAGGAAAATTATAATTTCTTTCTCAGGTCCAGGAACAGTCAGAATTGGCGCAGGAATGAATGGCAGCAGTAGGTACACAGGGCTGATGCAGGATGTAAGGCTTTATGAGCGTAAATTGACACGAGCAGAGATCTATGAAATCCATGCAACTCCTGCGAAGAGTGATGTCCATCCTGTCTCTGGGTATTTGGAATATCGTCAAGGAGAAACCAATAAATCATTCATCGTGTCTGCAAAGGATGACAAAGAAGAAGAAGGAGAAGAGTTATTCATCCTAAAGCTCATTTCTGTCCGTGGTGGAGCTCGGATTTCACAAGAAAATACCACAGCAAGATTAAGAATACAGAAAAGTGATAATGCTAATGGTTTATTTGGCTTCACTGGAGCGTGTATTCCTGAGGTAAGGTGTTCATAAGGAAAATGATAGGTGACTTTTTGGACACAGAAAAATTGATGGCAAACCCAACTGCCCTGCATGGAGCCATGATTTCAAATTGGTAATTTTTGCAGTTAAGCAGTTTTTCTAGAATTTGTAACGGTGTAAGTTCTGTTAATACAGCCTCAGTAATACTGCCATTTGCAGTATCATTTTTAAAAATCCCCTCATATAATTTTTGTTAAGAAGATTGATTTTATTGCATAAACTAAAGACTAAGGCTTAAATTTTCCTAGAAAAACATTTTTTCCCTTTACTTCTGTCACATCTGAGGCTGGGCTACCAATTAAAATGTAAGATTTAATTTTCATTTTTGAAGAACAGATTTTAAAAAAAATTATTATTCCTTTTTTTTATTGTTACTTGATGTATTTGAAAGAATTTTACTACAGGTCATGCAGTGACAAAGTAGGATGTATTTCTCCACATTCATTTGGTGTCATATGGTACAAGGTATAAATTGCAAACATTTGGTGTGATTTCAGTTGATACTGGCTCTGAGTTGCCTGGTTTTAAACATTAAATTGTTCTTTTGTGGTAGCCACCATATATCATAGAGTACGGAATCTGGGGACAATCTGGGTAGCCAGCAGGTCGAGGGAGGG
>NW_010285567.1:0-1968 GCF_000690775.1 Eurypyga helias
CCTAACACCCTTTTAAGGGTCACATGTGATGTTCCAACCCAAAGTGTTAATGAGATTAGTTTTGTTAAATACTGAGTAATTACCATAGGGCTTACCGCCTTCGAAGGCCAATGCTGCCATGGGTGAGGGAGCCCTACGACCCCAAGCATGAGAGTGACTACACCAAGGCAAGGAAGTGGCTATTTCAGAGGGAGGATGGCAAACAGCAAGCTCGTGCCCTTGTGTCCTGCCCCAGGCCTCCCCCCAGTATTGTTCTTTAGCAATGGTGGGTAAACTCCAGCAAAAACATCAGTTTCAGCAGAAATCTCATCTTAGCACAGATCAGGACTTCAGCTCTCACTGGGGAAAAATGTTTCAGCTGTCCCTCCAGGAGAAGGCAGGAGGAACTCCACCACCAGCAGTTGGAAAGGACAACAGGACCCCGTCACTGAGGTACTGAGACAAGCTGGAGGCAAGGCTGTCACAAGCACACGCTCTTCAAATATCACATCAAACAGCAAGGAAAAGGGCAGGAAAAGGCTACCTTTTGATGGGAGGTTTCACTCATGTCTAGAAGCTGGATAATCTGGGGCTGCCTCATCTCCCGAGTGCTGGCCAGCCTCTGCTCGGTGGTAAGAGACATCTCCTTCAGGAAGGCAGAGGGAGTCAGCTGCAATGCAAAACACCAAGAGCTGTAGAAAGGCCTTCACTCAGAAAGGCTTTTCTTGTTCAAATGCCACTGATGAATAATTTGTGATGGCAGCCACTGGGATAGTCCTGGAAGTCCCGTAAGTTACCTGCTGAAATATTTAACATCAGTAAATTAATGATATAGAGCGGAATACACGTGCTTTAGCCAAGTGGCTCTGTCCCATTAGCTTCTCTGTCATGATTTGATGTGACGTGTTTGGGGATTTCTGCTCTTCGGGCATTTGTTTCCTCTTTAGTTTTGCTGGATTGAACCAGTGACCTTTGAAGCAAGTGGGGAGGAGTTACCAGACATCCCCTAATTCCAGCCTTGCACAATGCTCACAACCAACATGCGTGTGGAGATGTCACTGCTGTGTGAATCAGAGGGAAACAGAAAAGCAGTGCTGTGCCAAGCCTGACGTGGAGAGGAATGGGTCCAAGTTTGAGTTCTCTCTTATTAATTAGCACTTGTTTTCTCTCTGATCTGGCCTCACACAGCCCTCCACAGAAGTATACAGAGAGATCTCCTTGACAGAGCCTCAGCATCAGGTCATCTCCAACCAAGTAAGCTCCAGGCAGCGAAGGGGATGTTTGTGGATGGGAAGGAGGAATTGCCCTGACTCCATCACTGTTTGCAGGGCTGGATCTGTGCACCACACTGGACAGGAGCTATAACAACTTGTTTGGAACCTGTTCTATCTGGGACCAGCTGTGCCTCTCAAGTCTTCAAGCAGAATTTGAGCAGCCCAGTGGCTGGAGAGCACATATGGCCAGAGCAGCACCGGCAAGCATGCCTACACGGCAGAAGGAATTCCTGCCCACTCAAAGAGGACGGAAAGGAGCACACACTCATGCTTCAGCTATTCCAGCACAACATTCGTGAAGCATGGCAGCAAGGAGACGGGGAGGTGGTGTCTAGCTCCAGTGCTGCTGGACAACAGGAAAGGCAGGCAGAGGAGGGACACAAGGGGGCACTTCCAGCCTTAACACAGCTCCTGCCTGGCCACATGGGGTACATGCACACCACAACAGGTACGTACCGTTACAGACTCCTCTGGCTCTCTGACTAGCTTTGGATTACAAGGTGCTACCAGTCTGCTCTGGAATCCATCAGTTGTTTTGAAGGACCCCATGGACCGATGGAGCTTGCCAGTGGCCATGTCTCAGCTCACCTGGAAGGAGCAACAACAGGACTTTGAAAATCCAGAACCCCATTCACGGCAGAGCCAGAGCATACATTTATCAAGGCTGTGACATCCTTCAGAAGTGGTGAACATTAGGCCTCCCCACCCTGTGTCA
>NW_010285568.1:0-1959 GCF_000690775.1 Eurypyga helias
CTTTTCTGGGTGGTGTTTGCTGTGTCCCGGCACAGCTCATTGCTCCGCCCAGGCTCAGGGTATTTATGCTCTGAACCCACAGCTGAGGTGCCGGGGCTGTCTGTGCCCTGAGCCTGGAGCAGAGGGGCAATTGCAACCCTTCCGTAAGTGTTTGGGGTGGGTAGAGGGCTGTCTGAGGTGGGGAAGATGGGCATCTCCCCCCATGGGGCAGGGGTGGTCTGGGAGTGTGCTGTGTTGGGGTTGCTGATTTGTCCTGCCTCTACAGGAAGATGTGGCCCATTCCTTAGTTCTGCTCCTTTCCTCCTAATCTGGGAGGCTGATTCCTGCAGGCCCTAGGGAAGTGGAGCCGTGGGGCTGTGAACGTGCCTGGCTGCAGGCTGGGGGAAGCTGTGAGATCGAGCGGGGGTGTGGAGGTTGGAAGCCTTCTGGAACTAAGCATTGTGGGCATGATGAACAGGATTAATTTCAAGTGAAGTGAAATTACAAGTAGAAAATTGGAACAAATAATCCAGTTATTCTCAAAACCCAGTAATAAAACATTGAAATCTAGATTAATGTTGTATCATCCCCATTAGATTTCTCTTGCAAAATAGTTATTTCCAGCTTTAAATCCTAGCTCTTGCTGCAGCATGTCATCATGTCCATAGGACAGTGCTCTTGTGTTTCTTGCAAGAAGAAAAGGAGATGCCAGCCCTTGCATTCCTAACACTGTAAAGGACCCAGTACAATGGACACGTTCAATACTGTAGCTGTTTGGGGTATAAAGGAATGAGGTGATTGCCTTGCTTGCAGGATGTGGGTAAAACTCGAGGGGAACCGGATGGTCATCTTTGTGTAGATAGTATCTGTATACAGCAAGTCCACACAAAAATCATGATGTGGAACAGAAGAAGCAGGAGGGAATATGATCTGTGATTTTTACTTAATGTCAGGATGAAAAAACATTGTAGGGTACAAGTGAGTTTGAGTGTAAAAGTCCCAAAAAATGATAAATGGGCAAATCCATCTGTTCCTTGGTCCAGTTAGCCAGAAAAAGAGAGGAAATTATTCCTATCCAAAGTAGTGCTTAGCAAATACTGTACATACGTCTTTGATTTTTGCTGGTGCTTGGGACCTACTCTCTGGGCTTTTCTTTTCG
Organism: Eurypyga helias; assembly: GCF_000690775.1. Lineage (NCBI taxonomy): Eukaryota > Metazoa > Chordata > Aves > Eurypygiformes > Eurypygidae > Eurypyga > Eurypyga helias. The sequence goes on from NW_010285568.1 coordinate 1,139, forward strand.
TCTTGCTCTTTTTTCACACTCACTTTGTGACAGAGATGGAGAGGTGCTTGGCAGGCTGGAAGAAGTGATTGGAGGAATGGCCCATGGACCTGTTAACCCATGCTACTTATAGGATAAGGATGCTGGAGAAGAACTGCCATTAGGATAAAGTCTTAAGTGGCTCTGCTTTCACATATGTTGCACTTATATTTGAGCTAATTGCTCATGGTCCTTTAATGCTTTCATGCTTTTATTTCTGCTGTTACAGCCTCTAATGCCTGTGGGAAGCCTTGAGTTTTGGTGTTAATAAGTGAAAAAACAGGGCCCTCATTCTCCATGGAGAAATGCTCTTGGTCACTGTGGTAATTTCATGCCTGGAAGGAGTCATATTTGCTGGATAATTTTTGTAACTTAAAACAACCAAATTAGCCTTGAGAAACTATAGTTCTTAATCAGAGTATTGAACTCTAAGCTCCATTAGTTAGAAACATCACCAGGCTCCTGGCACAGAGGGTGGACATTTGGTTTGCAAAGTAGGAAAGTGGTCTGATGTTGTTAATGCTCAGGGCAGCAGCCATCCCTGGGTTTAAGGTTGTTCATAATATGCTGAGCGCTTAGTAGGGTCAGGCAGAAAGTCACACGTCGGGTCAGCTGCTCTTGCAGAATGAAGCAGCTAAGTGACATTTACCTTCCTTCTGTTCCCACCAACGAACTTCTAAAGCGTTAGAAAGGGCAGTTTGGGTATTAATAGAGATTTGGTTAATAATTCTGGTAAATGGGGCTCCAAAAGTAATGGGAGGCTGGGGGAAGGTGAGAAAAGCCAGCAGGTCCGGGTGTGTGTG
>NW_010285569.1:0-1980 GCF_000690775.1 Eurypyga helias
TTTTTTTTTTTTTTAGACAAAAAACGTGAGTTAGATGCACTGAAACTGTCAGTAAGCCAATAGTTCAGGTATTCACCTTATTCACCTGGGATTCAGGTGATCAGGTCAAAGTCTCTGTATCCCTTTGAGAAATTTTCATTGAAAAACTCTGGTCAACTTCAAGAGAGAAAGACTTTCAGCAGTGGCTGTAGCATGGGCAAAAAAGAGGGATTTACTCATGGAGAGATGAACGCGCAGTGAGACTGAAATGCTGCTGTGCTTTGATCTTGACACATTTCCTGACTGGCAACTCCAGTTCGAAGGTAAGATAATGAGGGTAAGATCTAAGGTGCAGTACAACACTTCTTGTTGCTTCACAGGCTGCTGTAGCAGTAAGTTAGAAACTGGGGTAGGGGCTAGAATTCCAGACCAGTAATTCCAGTGGAGAACTGGTAATTTTTTTCCAAGGAAAAGTGGGCAAATCTGGAAGGATTTGGGGTTATTGCAGTCTTTAAGAGACAAGTTCTTGTTTTGAAGACTTTAAAGCAGGGAAGTTTCAGCTCTGCAACCTACATTACTCCGTGCGGGGGGTAGGTGGGGAGGTACGGTTTGGTGTAAGAAGCTCCGATGGGCACATCTCCAGGTAATACAATCCTGGCCACAGAAGGTGGCTTGGTACCTGGCTTGGATGTGATTCAAAACCCCGAAACAGCCTTTCAGGTTTCTAACTGAGTGTAACTGGACCAGATCACATTAGAAATAATATTCCCCAGTCTAGTATTGTGAGTAAATTTTAGCCCATTATGAATAGCCTCCTCCCCAGGACGCAAGAGTAATGTTATGTGTAGAGTAGCTGAAAACGCTTCAGAGATTAGCCCTAGCACATAGCTCACACCTACAGACTCTTCTGTAATAAATTAGCGTGCTCAATGGATGAAAAAATATTGGTGCAGCAGCACGGCTTGCAGTCAAGCTTCAAAGGGGTTATTATGACTGAGCAGCAGTACCTGCTCCCCCATATGCCTGCTCTGGCTGTGCCACAGGTAGATTCGTACTCCTCCTTCACAGCCTTCCTTTCAACCTCCCCTTTCCAAATCACCCTTCCCTCACTGACCTTCCCTCACCTTTCTTGCAGGCGTCATCCTTAAATCCTACACTTTTCCCCTCCACGGTTTTCTTTTTAAAAGCCAGCATAAACTAACAGGATACACACGCGCACACAACCGTAAATGTCTCATGATCCTGTACTGCTATAAACCTCCCTCTTCCAAACACCCTGCTGGCACTGTTTGCTTGTTAAATAAGCCCAGTGCTGTGCTTAAGTCTAACTTTTGTTGTAAGTGCTTCAGGAGAGGGCCAAGTTGCTTTGTTTCCCTGTAAATCACTGGGGTACCTGCAACCCAGAGGAAATAACAATAATAAAATTATTAATGTTCTAATAGCAGCCTCTAAAAGCTAACACCACTCGCAAGGTTTGGCATTTGTTTTTCGTTCAGCTGCATAAAAAGGGACCTAAAATCAAATCTGTGCAATATCTACTTTAACACCCAGTGTTTGATGTGGATTATGAGTAAAGCAGCAAGTCGGAACAGCAGCAGCTCGTCTGGAGGCATTGAGAGCCACAGCATAGCTGTGCTAACACAATTTGCTCAGACTCACACAGGCCAGCTACCCTGTTCGGCCCTGTGGGATATAGACTGTGTTTATCAACACTTTCTGAACTCCAGTGACTCAAGTAAAAAATAAGCATAATGTTTGTTTCAGGTGTAACACAGCAAACCTTTACCACAGAGGGCAATGCTTTCCTACAGCATTCACAGACCAGTCCGGTTGTTACTCTGGATATTTGCCCTGCCAGCAATTGCACCAAAATAATCCAAGGGAAGTATGAGCCTAAAATTGTCGGGGACCCCCGCTGTGAAAGCTACCAGTGGCAGTCCTAGCTAGGGGACTCACCAGCTCTGTGCTGTTGCTGTGCAAAGAAATCACAGGAAAATCTAG
>NW_010285570.1:0-1982 GCF_000690775.1 Eurypyga helias
AAAAAAAAAAAAAAAGGCGGGGAAAAAAAGTACATGAGTGACCTCTCCTGGTGAGCCAAAAAACCCCAACCAGAAACAAAAAAATCACGTTCAGAACATGTGACCGTGAATCTCAGCACAGGATACCATGAGGCAAACTGACACATACACCTTAAGCATTTTGCAAATATGTTTCTGATGCATGGTAAATTCAAAAGAAAAAATTCTAAGTGACTCTGCCGTTGACAAGAAAAAGTGTAACAAGATGCAAACCAAATCTGTTTCTGTAATATTTAAGCTGTAATTTTTTTTACTAAATTTCATATTTCCAAGCATCTATGTATTAGCTTTGTCATATGTAAATTAGCTTATAAATACAAATAAATATAAATACATAGATTTTTATATGTAAGAAGCCTCGGAATAGTAACAAGTTCAACTTCAGAGCATTTAGCTACTCATTTCTCAAAAAATTATTTAAGCTACACAGTTCTGCATTAACATCAGGAACTTTCATTCAGCATTCAAAAGGAGCTCTGTGATTACATTCCTTTAGTGCACTGTACCTTTGCAGTAAGGAGCAGGGCTAGCAGAAGGGTTCCTATCACTAGCAAAAATATTATGAAAATGCTGATTATTTTATCTAGCATTTTCTCCAACCACACGATCATCTGTGCAGAAAAAAAGAAAAAACAAACCATAGCATATGAATCAATCTTTAATGAAAGCAATGCTATAGGACAGTATTGTTATCTTTATTTACAATCAGAATGCACAATCAGGCTCTCATCAAACAGCAGTTATGCCCAAGCTTGGAGATGAACGATTAACAAGCGATGTGAGCATGATCAAGGTCATGGTATGATGTGATTTTGCAAACGACATTTACACATTACCACAAGACACAGCAAGCTCTCTGCAAAGCAAGCAATAATTCAACATTTACTTACTAGACCTAAAGAAGCTAGCATTCATCCCAGCTATGAACCTACATATGTGTCTTTGCTTCTTGCCCTTCAGCAACCTGGAAACTTACAGATACTATCTGCATAGGACTTAGAAGCTATCAAGGTGTAGCGTTAAGCACAACCATGACTTTCAAATGTGAATAGGTAAGAGCCATCTAAATGACAAATGAGGTATTTCTGCAAGTAACCAAGTTTTTAAAGCTGCTCATCTCCTTCTGACCTGGAACAGGGCTGGAGATTGTCTACATTACTGAACGTCAGGGCAATTATTCAGCACCAGCTATTTCTATCCATTTTTAATCTTGAAAGGATGCTACGCATTAAACATACCTCAGCTAAACCACCTGATACAGGAAACAGGTGTGTATGTTGTTCTGGCACTTGACCATACGGCCCATTCTATACATGTCCACAGACAAGTAAGTGGTATACCTGAGATCAGAGAGGTTCTGATAATGTCATTCAAAACAATAAAACTGCTCAGCCACGTGACTATGCAGAGTGGTCTAGAGTAGTCCAAGCTGAGTGTCATCTCATCCACAAATTGACTGCTCACATAAGAAGCTGTGAAAGCCCCTGCAAGTATTACCAAATAATGTTTTTCTAGCTCCTATGGTTCAGATATCAAGGATATTTCTACTCCATCTGGCATGACTGCAGGAAAAAGCAGCAAAAGTACTGCTGTAAAACTTGTGCTTTAAGAGAACTGAGGCCAAAGCCAACGTGCAGTAGATGAAAGTATTTCCAAGTGAGTACAAGTTACATATTCAGTGATTAGGCTGATAACGTTTTAGTTAGAGTTCTTACAAAACTACTACTAGTTTGCTGATGGTTTACATTAGTTCTTTCTTCATTATTTACCCCATCCCTGCACGTGAAATTTGCCCTGTAGAAACTTAACTTCTACAGACGGCTGCATGATGACTGAACCGGTTAACACTGGAGTATTATCTCCTATTTGAAAAAAAGGGTAAGGATTCTTTTCTTTTAGTGCTCGTCCTGCAGAATCACAGAGAAAGGGCTAAAACCAGGCTC
>NW_010285571.1:0-1994 GCF_000690775.1 Eurypyga helias
GCGCTGGGGCTGTTGGCACTGGGGCGCGGAGCTCCCCGATCCCGAGTCCTGAGTCAAAGCCAGGCAGACTCACGGCGTTACTTCCGAATGCCGGTTTGCAAAGGTGGTTATTTACCTTCTGGTTACAGATATTTTAGGCTTCAAAATTACGAGGTTGCACCTTTTTTTATTTTTTTAGGATGCCAACGAGGTTGGCTATTCAAAATACTAAAAATATTTCCTGTGTACCTGCTTTTTGTTCAGTCTGACTCACCCAGGCCCAACTCCTTCAATAGGAAATGCTCGTTTGATGTGAAAGTTCTGGGTAGGTGAGGGTCTAGGAAGGTGAGTGTTCATCGGACCACTTAGGATGCATTTTCTCATGCTTCTCAGTATAAATACCTTCCCCAGATGAAGGACGTGGCGTCATCCAGCGGTTTTGTTACCTCTCCCTGTGTGCTTTAGGATGAGGTGTCCTGTCGCTGGGATGACCAAGCACTGTTTCAGCCAGCGCTATCCCATGCAGTGTTTCTGGGGGTTTATCCTCAACATATACAGCCGCAGTTTTAAATAGAACATTTTAAGAAGGTTTAATGTATTAATGCCCTAGCTGCATACACTTACTGTATTCCTTTACTTTTAGATGTGTGATATTTCTCAGTTACGCTTTTGTGATGACAAGAAATGCCTCAGCCTGAAATGCCTGTCTTCCCCACCCCAACCCAAGGTCTAGGTGGTGAGCAGTCAGCTCCTCTAAATGCAACTCATGCGTGCTGCTGGCATACCTAGTACATAAATAGGTTTGGGACACTTCTAGCATGCTGTAACAGCTGCTTAGCTCTGAAATCATGGCTGCTAAAGGAGGAAGAAGCAACAGTTTGTAGTCTTTCTTGTGCTCTCTCTGCTCATCCTTACGTCCCTTGTAGCTGGATGCCTCTGGCAGTCTTAAGAAGTGAGAGATGTGGGATTGAATCCCCATGAAGCTAAGGAAGGCACTGAGCCTTGCCTCCCCTCTTTTTGGAGTGTTTTACCCCATTGGATATCCCTTTATCTTCAGGGAAGGGCTCTGGGCTCTGGAGGTGCATGCCTGCAGGTCCTGAGTTGGGTGTGTTTTGGAAGGGAATGGGATTCAGACTTGTGTCTAAGTGATTCGGTGTAGGCGGTTCGTTCTCAGGACTGCATTCTGGAGACCGTATGTCCAATTAGCATCACAGTCTGGCCCTAAATCTGTTGAGACTGCCCTGCAGAGGAAGAAATCTGAGTGGGTGGAAAACTGGGTTGATCAGTTTATGATTCGGAACAAGAAATGTGATTATCCTTATCTTATACGGAGGAAGTACAAATAACAGTTGGTCATAAACATTTCCAGTTTTATTATCCAGCCACACAATCTGCGTGAACTCCAGCAGCAGTGGATTTTACTGATGATTACATACCATGTGCAGTCATTTTTTCTTCCTTGTAAATACCATTAATTTTAACATGTAACACTGATTTTCTTGAATTTTAGGCATTTTTCACAGTAATGTCTAAGTTTCGCTGTTACATGTACATATACACAAATAGCCTTAAAGTAGATTTATGCCAATTCTTTTTTCCTAAATCCTAATAATTTAAATGAAAGTAGCTGTTTAAATTATTTTTGCTGGTAGGATTCGCTTCAGTGCCATGGAGGATTCTTCATATGCCGATTGATATACTCCTTGAATCTTTAAAAATCTGTATTCTTCAAGAGATTAGGATCAGGATTGCATTTTTAAGTTTCCATGGCAAAAGAACATGTTTGTGTTGGACTGCTTTTTAATAGCATTTTTATGTAAATAATTGCATCTTGGCATGTTACAGGGTAAACTAACGATGCTGCTTCAAGTCCACCAGAGTCAACAAATAGACAGTATATTGATTCACTGTACATAGGAAGGTCTGTCTATACAACCAAAAGGACTAAAAACTTCTCTTAAATAACTATTACAAAAATTCAAACCTTCCCCCTTCGTGTTCTTATGTTTATGGCA
>NW_010285572.1:0-1995 GCF_000690775.1 Eurypyga helias
GGCTCACACCGTGCTGACACGCGCACACACACGCTGACACGCACACTCACACACGCCGACACACAAACACACGCTCAGAGACACTAACCACAGCCCTGCAGGCATGCTTGTGAGCAGTTACACGTTCACAGACACAATTCGACACACACCCGGCGTGACCCTTGTTGCCTGCCCGCAGCCGGGGTCACAGACACGCTCGTGGCACTTAGCACCAGTGTCCCATGCTGCCTGTGCTCACGCTGGTGGGCCGGCAGGCTCGTGGGCACTGGTGTGTTCTTACACTTTTGTGCTCCTGCTCTGTGAGGCACTTACACACTCACACATACTCACAAGCCCGTACGCTTGCATGCTCTAGGGTCTGTATGCTGGCTTCTACGCTCACATGCTTGTAGGCACTTACCTGCTCATGGTCTATGCTCTGAGGCACTTGCACACTCACACTTAGGCTTGTGCTGCTTGTGCTCACACTTGTAGGCACTCACAGTCACTTGTATATGCCTATCCCTCACTGCCTGCCCCACACATGTGCACAGCTGTGGGTGCACTCACACGCTTACAAGGATTTGCACTCTCCCGCATGCATACACGCTCATAAATGCTTACACACCCCAGTATTTCCCTTCTTCCCACCTGCATGTGCGCCTGGCAGCACGCTCACAGGTGCTTCTTCACCCTGGGATGCCTCTCGCTGCCTGCTCACGTGCACGCCGTGGGCACACTCAGAGCAATACGCACCCCACGGTGTGCCTTGCTCTCTGCCCTTCACACACAGTGCGTACCCTCGTACCCACGCACCCCCGTCCCTCACCGCTTGCCACTGTACACACGTACTTCATACACGCTCGCGTCTGCGTCCTCACACCCAGCGTATGGTGCTGGTGAGTGCTTTGCCACCCTCATCCACGCCCGTATGTGTGTGCTCGTGTTACTGCAGCGTCTGCCCTGTCTGCTGCTGTTAGTCACACACACAAACACACCGCTGCATCGTAGTGTCCTGCTGCCCACCACGTGCTTGTGCACGCCGCCGTGTACGTACGGACAGGCGTGCGCGCTTACGCCAGCGTGTCAGAATTTCCACATTGCCTGTTACTTGCACACGTCTTCTCCGGCCCCTTTCTTACAGACTCACACCCGCATAGGGCATAATCCTGCTTGCACGCAGGCGTGCACCCTTGAGGATCCATCACTGAGGATCCCACTGGATGCTTCTCTCTCGTACACACACTCACGCACACCGAGTGTGCATTGCACGCGTGCACTGACACATCAGGGGGTCTTGCACTGCCTTCCACTCGTGCAAACACACTCTGTACAGTCCCTGTTAACTGCATAAAGGGTTATCTATCCTTTGCCACCGGAAGGCCGTCTTCTTTTTCAGTCACCTCTTTCACAAGCAGGCCGCTGCTCTTTGAAACACGCACGTACCCAAGCAACAGTCACCTTTAGGAGCCTTTCCAGTATACACATCCCATAGGATCACCCTCTGCGTGGCGCGTCTGTACAGAGTAGTCCTGCCTCCTGCTTCTGGCACGCGTGCCGGAGTCATTTCTGCTTTACACTCACACCTCCACAGGGCACCTGGCACCCTTTGCACACGCGAGCGCAATACGGTCACCCCCTGTCACCCACTGTCACACACACAAGTGATGGAGCTGCCTGGTACCTGACAGACACACGAACACACGTGTTAGCACAAGGCCATCCGTCTTACTCACGCAGGTATTGATACTTGTGTGGAGCTATGTGTTTCCCCCACACCCCAGCCCCGTGTTACCCATCACACGCAGTGCTGCCCGGCAGTACATTGCACAAACCCAAATTTCACTTCATTCCCACCTCCACTTTCTATTACACAGAGCGAAATCCTTCTCCCTTCATCCCTTCACGTATCTGGTCCAAATTGCGGTGCCGTTTCACCCCTTTCAGGCACTTTCACCACACAGACGCCTGCTCTCCGGCGCGTTCGCTCGCACCGTGCCGCTGCCCTGCGCTGAC
>NW_010285573.1:0-1823 GCF_000690775.1 Eurypyga helias
AGGTGCAGGACCTGGGTTGGGGCAAAATTCATTATGGTATTTGATGTTTAAGAATTCTTGAAGGTCTGCGCAAAGCTGTCTACTAATCTTTTCAAAATATTTCCCACAGATGCTTCGAACTGGGTGCCTAAGACAGCTGACGACATTGAAGAAGAACTAGCAATAAAGGAAATATGCTACAAATCTGGTAAATATTAAATTAGTCACTAAGAAAGCAATGCTGCCCATATAGTAAACTTTGGCGGTTCTTTCCACCCCCTGTGGTATGTTTAGGAGAGTATTATGGAATTCAGCACCCTCATGAACACCAGCTAAGAAACCTCGCATCTACACCTCTGGAAAACAAGATCCTGCAGTTGGAAGCTATGCCACGGGACTGGCAGAAAGGCCAGTACTTCATCTTCTTGGACAATGTTTACGGCTTTTAAAATTAATGTTACAGGGAGCAGCAATTACATCTTTTGCCCCTCCTCTCCTCTTTTTCAATTTAGTGACAATAACAGATAGCTCGCTGCAGGGAGCATAACAATACTTCATCAATTGTTCCCTCTCTCTATATGTAGATCTATCTCTAGAGTCACAAACGTGGAGACTCCCTGCACCAACTGTAGATGGAAAAGGTAGAAATGGGCTATTAACACCATGTGTACTTTCCCAAAACACACAACATGGGTCCGTCCCATAATTTTTCTTCAACTTTTCATTCTCACTTCTTACGAAGGTGAATCTCGGTTAAAGCAAATGTTTGTAGTTTTAAACTGTTAACCCTCAATTTGAATATTCTAATTCATAATGAGACACGTTCTGAGCCAGCAGTGCTCTAAGCCCTCGTACCAGTTAACAGTAGGGTTGGTCTTGCCATTTACAGTCAACTTCTGAGGTTGCTTTGAAGATTTCGTCTTCTAGAGGAAATATAGCCACTATTTCTTTCCTTTTGAGGAATCATACTCTTGGAATAATTGACATGAAAACCATGTTCCACCCAGGAAGATTCATATGTCACAGGTAAGGGTATTCTGAGAAAATGGTTGTCTTACTCATTTTCATTTACTAAACTCTTAGATGGTTAAACACTACCTAGTTAATTTCTCAGTGTCAAATAGGGGCCATCCTTACTTGGATGAGACTAACCACAAAGAACATTTCCTTAACTTCTCTTTCAGCCTCCAGCAAAATGTCAAATTTTGAGTAACAGCACAATATCATAGTTTCCGTTTGGTTTTTTTCACTTTTAGGAATCCACGCTTCAGACTCAGAATTCAAACCAAGATACCAACAGAGGGGTCAAAGGAAGGATGGCGAAGCTGCTGCTTCTATTCGTTACATAAGAGACATGGGAAGAAAGACCGATTTTGACTCTGCAACACCTCGACGATCAGCATATGTGGTGATCCGTACCATCCCTCAAGAAACACAGCTAAATGGTTCTACAGGTGGGTGACAGCTGAAAATGGGAGACTTACAATGCCTCAAATATGCCTGTCTGTAGCTTCACACCACCTAGTACCTCACTGGGGTTGTATTTGCCTGTCTACTTTCCATCTCCATGGTTACACTGGAGAACTGAATTAAACTGAATCTAAAATTTAATGCTTGTTTGGATTAAATGTGGAAAGGTAGGTATAGAGACTACAGAGAGAACAGTCTTGATGGCATCAATGCACCTTACCAAAGTCCCACGTGGAAAGGGGATAGAGCATTACAATGAAATAAGGCCATCAGCAAGTTTGTCAGAAGCACAACCACTACCATTCGTGCTACCTTTCTCTTCAGCAGTGCCTGAGCCACGTGGTCAGAAACACTCCAAACAAAAGAATCAGCGT
>NW_010285574.1:0-1970 GCF_000690775.1 Eurypyga helias
GAGTTAGCAGGTGACACTGAGGAGTCACAACCAGGCAATGACAGGACAGCAATGACTTGTCAAGGTCAGTGCAATGGTAACAAATCCTTGTCCTCCCTCCCCTCTGGTTTCCATTTCCAAGGAGTCAGCTCCCACGTGTCTGCAATGTGACTTACAGCTAAGCTGTGGAGGGGAGGACACAGCAAAAAGCAAGGACTTTGTCCTTTGGTAGCCACCTGGGCTTCTATCACAGCTGCTTCTGCTGACATACCAAGTGTATTTGCAAAAATAAATTAAACCAAATTTGAGATGTGCTCGGAAAGTCAGAGTTGCATAACAGCTTGTTTCCCACAGGCTTGGACGGCTGCTCAAAATGTTCATGGTCACATGGTAATTCCAAAATCACTGCCTCCTCTTTTTCGTTATTATTTTTGTCAGCAAGTTAACCCTATACAGGCTGAGCGACCTACTGCAGCTTCTATAGACAGCAACATCTGAAAATACCAGCAGCTAATGGGCCACTTACACAGCAAAGCCTCTGCACAAACCCTGCAGAGCCACCCTGCCCAGAAAGCGTTTCCAAGACTACCAACCCTCCATCAGCTTCCTAACCTCTGGAAGCAACTATTTCCTCTCATTCACTTGTCACAAGGGTTTGATTATTTCTACAGGGTGCTCCCAGGCATCACGGGTGATAGGTGGGAAGAGAGCAGCCACTTTTGCCCAGGAGGTCTGTGAGGCAGCAAGGTCCCAGGTCTGGGGGGCATTTCCAGCAGATTCACATGGCAAGGAGGGTGTCTGTCCAAGCTAAAAGTTACGGGGCCATCACCAGAGAGGAGGATGTGGAAGTCAGTGGCAGTAGATTTTTAGATTCTACATTTGATGAAGAGAAAATACTTACTATCACTTGAAGTAAAGACATACATCAGGAGAAGACAGACATGTGCAAAACTCTGAATGGGAAACTGTTCCATAAATAGTGGATTTAATGGAAATCAGAAGGTTGAGAATTCTGGACAAGACAGAGGGGGAGAGACTCATGTAGTAGCCCACTTATATTCAGTCCTGGAGCAAACCATGTAACGTTAACATAGCCATTTAGGAGAGCTTTCCACTCAAAACCTGAGGCCAGGCTACATTTCTTGTCGGAACATCACAATGAGAAGTACCAGGACCCAGGACCTCACCTGAAAGCACTTGAGGAGCTCAAGAGTGGGTTAAGCTAGTTGTGGAGACCCAGTCTGACTGTAACGAAGCAGGAGCCCTTGGGGACACTCCAAAACCAGCGCTGATGCACTGCAGGATGCTCTTAATGCTCAGCTGATCAGCTCCCACTCCCTACAATATTCCTACTGCTCTGACACAATCTCTTGGTCACACCATGCTGCTGTCAGCTGCAGGGGGGTGAAGTGGCAGTTGTGCTGACATTGGTGGCTCTCAGCCTTGTACAGGCTGTTGGAGTAACCAAGAGAACACAATCCCCTTCCTTGAACACAATTAGGTTCACCTATTTTCATAAGTAAATAAGAGATTAGGGTTATTCTAGGGTTTATTCCAAAGACGAGAAGGGATTTTGCACTGCTCAGACAGCAGGCATTCTTCATCTCAGACCATGCAAATGCTCAGCGTCGGGGCTTTGGCTGATTGAAGGACTTGGCGTTTTACTTGCAAAAACATGAAAGCAAAAAAATTTCCCTATTTGCAATAGAACTCAAAAAGTTCATTTAAACCTGCCAGTCTCGTGTGCAGGCTCACAGATGACACTGGGAGGGAGATTCAGACATGGTAAAAATCCAGGTTATATGAAGGGATTGGTATTTCCATGATTAAATACTTGGGCTAAATTTGTCTTCTAATATGTTTTGTTAATCCCCAAACAGTATATGTAAGGTGTGCCTTCACGTATAGTAACCGATACCTCTGAACACTCTAAGGACGCTTGTTAAGTGCCCTTAATCTACAGCCCTTGCAGGAGAGCTCAGCTTTTTTTT
>NW_010285575.1:0-1996 GCF_000690775.1 Eurypyga helias
CCAGGTCCCTCTGGATGGCATCATGAGCACAGATGCCCAAGAATCATATATCAGATGCCCTGGCATACCTGAATCTAACATGAAATGAAGCCATCTTTCCATATGGAAGAATCTTAAACATGACTATATAAACTTCTTTCCAGGATGCATATTGCTGGGGGAGGGCAGCTAGGCTGGGTGGTCTTTAGCAGCCTACACTTCATGCATTTACTGAAGAGGGAAACCTTGTAAAATTTGCTAGAGTGTATGTAATAATCACAAATTACACATGTTGTCTAAATAAGATCCTTATATGAAATGCCGTAATATTTGCCATTATTTGGGTCTCAATATACTTTGTTTTAGTAGTTGAAATTATGAAGCTCAGTCCCGTATGTGGGAATTTAGTCTATTGGCCCCTCCTGTTGGTGTTTGGGAAGTTTAACCCTGGGTTCTGGTACACTGAGGAGACATTCTCTGTCAGTCAGAAGAGGGAACAGTGTTCAGACACTTTGAAGAATGTTTGTGCTGCTACTAGAAAGCTTCAGCACGTTTCCTCCAAACAGTGTTAGCTTGTCACTGAGCACAAGGCTGGGAAGCATTGCACCATGCATACAGCTGTGCCTCCTGATTTCTCAGAGCCTGTGGTCATGTTGGCTTGAAATGTTTGCAAAATAGCTTTATGTAAGATAGTCCAGATGCTGTGTCCTATTGCCTCTGCAGAAATAACTACTTAATAGTTTTTTAAAAATTTAATGTAGTACTTGACTCCCTGCTTGATTCTCTACAACCATCGTGCTGCTAATTGCAACAAATTTTGTCCTTAATTTCATTAGAATAAGTGTGAAGTAGCATCACCGACATCCAATCAGAGGGAATTTCGGCTCTGTATGTTGCTTTGGCTCTGCAGTCTTGTACATAGGAGCTGCACATGTGGATTGGATTCGGCATAAAACATTAGATACACTTTTTGTAATTAACATTAGACAGCTGTATGAAGTCTTGAAGCTAAGAAATCCCACAAGTCCTGTAGAAAATGTTTCTTTATACAGATCTGAATTGTTATTCAATGGAATTCACCCTAAAAGATGGAGAACTGCTGAGATACGAAGAATGTAAAGCTCTAAGATTTTATGTTGGAGAAAAGTTCCCTCAGAAGTGTGCATTTAGTGTCTCATACCTTTGGTGACAAGCGTTGCCTTGCCTGCCATCCCTGCAAGTGTGACCTCACTTTTCACGGTTATTGCAACGTGTCAAGCGAAATGAAAACAAAAATTTGGGAAAGCACATAATTAACCTACTTGTGAACGTTAACTTTAAATATCGTGCTAATTACCTCACTAATTTAATTACTGCGATCTCAAACTTGTTTTTTAATTATTTAATTCTGCAAAATGTGTTTTTTTGATACACAGGTGTGGGTCGCTTTCTGGGAATCTAATTTACCCTAGAAAACTCTTTGCAAAACCATTTTATGTTCTCACTTCAGCGAACAAGCCCCACCATCAAAAAGTCTTTTAATGGAAATCGCAGAAACCATGCCCTGAGCCCAAGGGTTATAGTGCCCTATAACTCTAAAATCCAACGGACACATTGTGCGGGGAATAGAGGCGGGTAGATTTCTGCCTGCACATCTTCAGGTTTGATTCTGCAGAAATTTGGATGGAAAGCTCTGGTTCTCCTTGTTCCTTTGGTTGCAGCGCAGCTGTATGGCTCTTCCTTATCTATTCACATCTTGATTATTTGAGTAACTCAGCAAATGATGTCCTTGATCTTCAGCCCGTCTGATCAAGAGACTGTTTTGTGCTAAAAGTAACCTAAAATGTATTTAGATGATCCAGTTACAATGCCGCCCAAAGTGGCTCGAATTATTCTGGAGAGGACGCTTTTGAATGCGGGGGTGTTTGTTGGGAGGATGAAAGCCCGGTGTTTGTCCCTGCCTCCCCGGGAAGGGGGCGGTGCTGGCGCTGCCTCCGGCCTCCCGGGAAGAGGCTGGGCGGAGCGCGGTCGGGCAGGG
>NW_010285576.1:0-1974 GCF_000690775.1 Eurypyga helias
GTCTTGGGGCAAGTGGGAATGTTGAAGGGGGAATTTGGGAAGGCAGGGAGCCCATGCTGGCAGCAGCTCCTGCCCTGCCAGGGGACCAAGCAAGGCTTTGGGAGGGATGTGCTGGCGAGTTCCTTATGTTGCTTCCCTCTTAAAGAGCAGCTGTTTCATGCTTACCTGGATTATGACCATAATGAGAGAGGGCTTTCTGTGGGCATACATCCCCAGGAGGGCTTGCACTTGATACCTGCTCTTTGTTTTCTTTTCATGCCAGGTCTTTCTAGGCCTTGAAATTTTGCTGTGGGCTCAAATGGACTGTTAAGGAGGACAAGCATGGGATTAGCTCCCAGGGAGACAGAATGTGTACAAGAGGTGTGTGTTCTGATAGTTTTTGTGGGAGACAAACGAGCTTTGTGGGCCAAGAATAGCAGGACTAATGATGGGCATTTCTAGACGGTTATGTGCCTTCAGAGCTCTCGGCTAATGTCAGCCAGTTTGTCTGCTGCCCTGCAAATGCTGCTCGCTGGGAAGGAGGAATCCTGCCCTCCCAAATGAATGCTCTTCATTCTTTGGCTCGCTTTGCCAGCGAGACTAAAAAAAGGGCAGCCCTTATGTGCAGGGACTGTGGATTGCACAGAGATGCAGCCCAGCAAGCTTGAAAGGATGGAGGGCTTGGTCTGACCTCCCCAGGGTCCCCTCTTGAGTTAAGGGCAGGGAGAGACCAGTGTACCCAACGAGGCAGAAAAGTTTTTTCTGAGCAGTGGCAAGGAGTGAAGCTGAGCCCAGGGACTGAAGCTGCCATCCTAGCCTCAAATGTCCTGTCTGAACAGAGGTTTGCTGTCTAATCTGCTGCCTTGCCTGGAGAGGGAGGGCTTGCAAACCAGCGGAGGAGGGAGCTGGCCTCTGTTAGCAGCTGGAGCCTTCCAGAGTCAGCCTGCAAAGCTGTCACTGTGTTTGCTTATGGAGAAGTGTTACTCACAAACTGGCTTCCTGACCAGTCTCATCGCTGGGCTAATTGCCCAGACCGGCTCGGTAAGGAGATTCATCAGCTCCCCTTGCAGCCCAGCTACTCCTTGTGAAGGTTTGATGTAGCTCGCTTGGTTAATCCCAGATGTATCTTTAATGAGGTGCCATTTGTAAAAGGAGTTCTCAGCGCTAGTGAGGCCAGCCAGGAAAAGAAAAGTAGTTGCCAAGCAGGTTTGGAAACCTCTGTCTTCTAGTCATAGGAAAATTAAACCGAAGCTATCTTTCTGTGCTCAGCCCAGCAAGTTATGGTGATCCTGACAGGGTAAAATTAGCATCCAGTTCCTGATTATAAAGGTAGGAACAGCAGCCAGGGACGTTTAAAGAAGGCACCTGCCTTGAGGCTGTGCTGAAGAGGTATTTGTTTCTCAGTTCAGCTGATGGATGCTTCTAAAAGGTGCCTGGGCATCATTTTACTTGCCCTGCTCTGTTTTTCTTTAGGGAGAGAGGATGCTGAGGGCTGAAGACACCAGCTGGGTGCTCAGTGCCTTTTCATTTCCCTCCCCAAGGTTTTATGGTGGGTGACCAAGGTCGGAGGTGGGCAACTGTACCTGACTGCAGATGTGCTGGGCATCAGACCCCACAGCAGATGTGGAGTGTGGTACCTTGTGACCTCTGTGGCAAAAGACCCTGCTTGTAGGCAGTTGCTGGAGAACAGCTGATGCATGATTAAGTTATACCTTAATGTTCTCGTGCAATATCATCTGCACTGCTGTTCTGTCCACAAAGCTAAGAGGACTTTTTCCCTGCCTTTAAAGACTGCTGCAGGCCTATGTTTTAAAGATACGTTGATCTAGCCAGCATGCTGTAATGATATGGATAAGGTAAGTTTTGTCAGCAACACTTCATGTTCCCATCAAGTTAGACTGCTAAAAAAGATCATTTTCTACTAAGAAAGCTTATTCTAGATGTTGCTGAAAACTCTGGGCTGCTCAGACATTAGAGAGAGGGGCTAATTACGGG
>NW_010285577.1:0-1995 GCF_000690775.1 Eurypyga helias
AAAAACCCCAAACAAACAAAAAATGTTTTCTAATTTTGGCAGACAGAGCAAGTAAAAATTAGCTTTAAAATACCTTACTTTACACATAAGGTATATACACTAAAAACTGAATGCATCTTCTTAAGCATGTAATATCTTCCTAGCTGTAGAGTACTGACATTCTCAGTTTGGGAGATTACCCCAGTTATTAATGGGAGAGAGATCAGAACAGAGTGAAACTCAGTGTTAATCGTATTTACATGTACAGCCGGGACTTAGCTTTTACTCTTTCTGTGAGCAAGACTGCACAAACAAAACTATAGCATGTACAAACTGTGGCACCGTTCTTAGGGCTCCCACACGATAGTTGATTTCTCACAGAAAATCACAGCTTTTCCCCAAACACTGTGCCTGCCTGCTCTATTTGAGAACTGTGAGTCCTGGGATGAGGGCAGGCAGAGCTTACAGAAACCCTGTGGGCTGCCTCAAACCTGTTTCTACCTCAGTTGTTGCCATGGAGCTTTGGAGAGTTTGGCAATTCAGGGCAATCACCAGATCTTGTATTTGCTCCCCATTTTCATGCTTTTCAAAAAGGCTCTGGCTAAACATCTGCCGAGGAGGATTTCTCTCACAAACTTTGCAGTCTGTACTAAACACTGTCAACCAGGACCTTAACATTTAAGGAAAGGATGTTGTGTAGACAGTTGAGAGCACCTAAACTTCTTTAAGGAAGTCCACTAACCTTTGGAACCTGGAAAATCCAGCATTTCTCAAGGTGCAAATATAAATTACGTTTACTTTCTCTCTGTTGAGCTCAAGGTTAAAACATGGTTTGGGAATGCTAAAAACAGTGACCAGAATATATCACAGGATGCAGCCATGCAGGTTTAGATTATATTTAGCAGTCCACAGCTGACTACGCCTCTCAGCTAGACCATGAGGCTGGCGACATAACCACAGGGCAGGAAGGGTATCAGAGCTCCTTTCTTCTCCCCAGTCTATCTGCAGCTGGAATTTTGGTTATCTCCAATTTCCATCCCAAATCTGGACCATCTCTTCCTGTCTATCCTTTGTGAGATGCTTATGATGGGGCACTGGGATACTGCATGGTAAAATGACAAGTTACTATCTCCTTGCTACTTCTCTGGTTACAGCACTACGAAGGAACAGTGATAACTTTTGTTAAAATACGTTCTGAGATGCAACAGTTTTTCCATAATTTTATGAGTCATAACGTTGAATTTTTTATAAAAAACAGACCTCATAAAGCAGAATGTGAATTTGAGAACAGAGCTCTTGGAAAGGGTATAACCTTCCTGTTGCATGCCAGTTGGTAACAGGCCTGTGCCAAGCTCACACTGCTCTTCTCTGCTGCTGGCGCACTGCTGAAAGTCCCTGACACACAGATGTTGTGAAGGTGAGGGAGAATTGGTGGAAGGCTCCTTGCTCAAGGGTTATCCATCAAGAAACATAGCATCTCTGCCAGCAGAGTTGTGCAGAAACTGGGCACAATGTCCTGGCAGTACACTTGTGTGTCTGAAATCAGATTAGGATGGTATCACTTCTACTTCTCCCTGCCAGCATGCAGCCTCACAACTTCCCTGAATTTGCCTGATACTGTGGGCAGGGGTTTCTGATGTTTAGTTACAGCGGTATAACCCCACACCAATGCCTTGAGGGAGACCTGAAAAGGGGATCAGTGAGTTATGCTTCCTCCTCTTCATGTACAAGCTCCTAATGCTCTGTGATACACAAAGGCTTGAAGAGTGTTGGGCAGAATTCTTGTTTTTTACCCTGAAGGTACCAGAAATGTGGATGTCAGAGTATAAACATTTGCCCGAGGTTCCTTCTCAGTGTGATTTTCTGCAGGTCTCCTGACAATGATTCATGCAGTGTTCATGCAGCTCCTCAAGTGCCAGTAATCAGGAAAAGTGTCTTTAGTAATTATGCTGTTTAGTCCTTATTACATCATCTCTGCCTGACAAGATGGTGGCACTCCTTGGACTTGATAAAAGC